>NC_060142.1:58477938-58780968 GCF_021461385.2 Schistocerca piceifrons
ACGAAATAAGCGTCGAACGAAAAAACTACAAAGAACGAAACTTGTCTAGCTTGAAGCGGGAAACCAGATGGCGATATTGTTGGCCCGCTACATGGCAGTGCCATAGGTCAAACGGATATCAACTGCGCTTTTTAAAAACAGGAAGCCCCATTTTTTATTACATATTCATGTAGTACGTAAAGAAATATGAATGTTTTAGTTGGACCTCTTTTTTCGCTTTGTGATAGATGGCGCTGTAATAGTCACAAACACATGGCTCACAATTTTAGACGAACAGTTGGTAACAGGTTGGTCTTTTAAATTAAAATACAGAACGTAGGTACGTTTGAACATTTTATTTCGATTGTTCCAATGTGATACACGTGCCTTTGTGAACTTATCATTTCTGAGAACGCATGCTGTTACAGCGTGATTACCTGTAAATACCACATTAATGCAATAAATGGTCAAAATGATGTCCGTCAATCTCAATGCATTTGGCAATACGTGTAACGACATTCCTCTCAACAGCGAGTAGTTCGCCTTCCGTAATGTTCGCACATGCATTGCCGATGCGCTGACGCATGTTGTCAGGCGTTGTCGGTGGATCACTATAGCAAATATCCTTCAACTTGCCCACAGAAAGAAATCCGGGGACGTCAGATACGGTGAACGTGCGGGCCATGGTATGGTGCTTCGACGACCAATCCACCTGTCATGAAATATACTATTCAATACCGCTTCAACCGCACGCGAGCTATGTGCTGGACATCCATCATGTTGGAAGTACATCGCCATTCTGTCATGCAGTGAAACATCTTGTAGTAACATCGGTAGAACATTACGTAGGAAATCAGCATACATTGCACCATTTAGATTGCCAATTATTCTTCCTCCCATAATGCCGCACCATACATGAACCCGACAAGGTCGCTGATGTTCCACTTGTCGCAGCCATCGTGGATTTTTCGTTGCCCAATAGTGCATATTATGCCGGTTTACGTTACCGCTGTTGGTGAATGACGCTTCGTCGCTAAATAGTACGGGTGCAAAAAATCTGACATCGTCCTGTAATTTCTCTTGCATGGTACGGGTGCAATCGATGCTGATGCAGCAGTCCTAACACCGACGTTTTTGAGATTCCCGATTCTCGCGCAATTTGTCTGCTACTGATGTGCGGATTAGCCGCGACATCAGCTAAAACACCTCATAATTTGTTGCATGTCGTGGTTGACGTTTCTCATGTGGCTGAACACCTCCTGTTTCCTTAAATAACGTAACTATCCGGCGAACGGTCCGGACACTTGGATGATGTCGTCCAGGATACCGAGCAGCATACATAGCACACGCTCGTTGGGCATTTTGATCACAATAGCCATACATCAACAGGATATCGACCTTTTCCGCAATTGGTAAACGGTCCATTTTAACACGGGTAATGTATCACGAAGCAAATACCGTCCGCACTGGCGGAATGTTACGTGATACGACGTACTTTTACGTTTGTGACTCTTACAGCACCATCTATCACAAAGCGAAAAAAGTGGTCCAACTAAAACATTCATATTTCCTTACGTACCATACAAATATGTAATGAAAGTGGGGGTTCTTACTTAAAAAAACGCAGTTGATATCCGTTTGACCTATGGCAGCGCCATCTAGCGAGCCAACCATAGCGCCATGTGGTTTCCCCCTTCAAGCTAGACGAGTTTCGTTCTTTGTAGTTTTTTCGTTTGATGCTTATTTGGTGAGATATTTGGCAAGGCCACTATCAATGGACCAGTCTGTATATACTGACGGAAAGAAATGGCAACACCAGAAAATAATTAATGTAGAGTAATGAAATTTCGGGAATACATTTGCATAGGTAACTTATGTAAGTGATTAACGTTGCAAGATTACAAGTTAATGTAAGCGGGAGATAAGACGCAGCAAATGTGAAATGCTGGTACGTTAATCACAGGTCTAACCTCCAGAATGTTGAGCGAAACCAAGCAAACTTGCGTGCGTTGTGTTGTACAGGCACCGGGAGCTAGTTTGTGGAATGGAGTTCGATGCTTGTTGCACTTGGTCGGTGCATACAGGGACGATTAATGCTGTCTGTGGATGAGGCTAAGGATGTCGTCCAAAAATGTCCCACATGTGCTCGATTTGACACAGGTCTGGTGCTCCAGCAGAGCAAGGCAACATGTTGACACTCTGTTGAGCATATTGGGCCACAACAGCGGTAGATCACATAGTGGTAGATATCCCTGGGGTTGTGAAGCAGCTGATTGGGTTGAAAATAAATAAATCGCCAGGTCCTGATGGGATTCCAATTCGGTTTTACAGAGAGTACTCTACTGCATTGGCTCCTTACTTAGCTTGCATTTATCGCGAATCTCTTGCCCAACGCCAAGTCCCGAGCGACTGGAAAAAAGCGCAGGTGACACCTGCATATAAGAAGGGTAGGACGGATCCTCAAAATTACAGACCAATATCCTTAACAACGGTTTGTTGCAGGATTCTCGAACATACTTTCAGTTCGAATATAATGAATTTCCTTGAGACAGAAAAGTTGCTGTCCATGCATCAGCACGGCTTTAGAAAGCATCGCTCCTGCGAAACGCAAATCGACCTTTTTTCACATGATATCTTGCGAACCATGGATGAAGGGTATCAGACGGATGCCATATTCCTTGACTTCCGGAAAGCGTTCGACTCGGTGCCCCACTGCAGACTCCTAACTAAGGCATGAGCATATGGGATTGGTTCCCAAGTATGTGAGTGGCTCGAAGACTTCTTAAGTAATAGAAACCTGTACGTTGTCCTCGATGGTGAGTGTTCATCGGAGGTGAGGGTATCATCTGGAGTGCCCCAGGGAAGTGTGGTAGGTCCGCTGTTGTTTTCTATCTACATAAATGATCTTTTGGATAGGATGGATAGCAATGTGCGGCTGTTTGCTGATGATGCTGTGGTGTACGGAAAGATGTCGTCGTTGAGTGACTGTAGGAGGATACAAGATGACTTGGACAGGATTTGTGATTGGTGCAAAGAATTGCAGCTAACTCTAAATATAGATAAATGTAAATTAATGCAGATGAATAGGAAAAAGAATCCTTTAACGTTTGAATACTCCATTAGTAGTGTAGCGCTTGACACAGTCACGTCGATTAAATATTTGGGCGTAACATTGCAGAGCGATATGAAGTGGGACAAGCATGTAATGGCAGTTGTGGGGAAGGCAGATAGTCGTCTTCGGTTCGTTGGTAGAATTTTGGGAAGATGTGGTTTATCTCTGAAGGAGACCGCTTATAAAACACTAGTACGACTTATTCTTGAGTACTGCTCGAGCGTTTGGGATCCCTATCAGGTCGGATTGAGGGAGGAGATAGAAGCAATTCAGAGGCGGGCTGCTAGATTTGTTACTGGTAGGTTTGATCATCACGCGAGTGTTACGGAAATACTTCAGGAACTCGGGTGGGAGTCTCTAGAGGAAAAGAGGCATTCTTTTCGTGAATCGCTACTGAGGAAATTTAGAGAACCAGCATTTGAGGCTGGCTGCAGTTCAATTTTACTGCCGCCAACTTACATTTCGCGGAAAGACCACAAAGATAAGATAAGAGAGATTAGGGCTGTTACAGAGGCATATAGGCAGTCATTTTTCCGTCGTTTTATTTGGGAGTGGAACAGGGAGAGAAGATGCTAGTTGTGGTACGAGGTACCCTCCGCCACGCACCGTATGGTGGATTGCGGAGTATGTATGTAGATGTAGATGTAAACGCACAATCGTTATGCTGTTGGAAAACACCGCTGGAATGGTTTTCATAAATGGCAGGACAACAGGTCTAATCCCCTGATTGATGTACAGATTTGCAGTCAGAATGTGTGGGATAACCACAAGAGAACTTCGGCTGTCATACGAAATCGCGTTTCAGGACATACGTAACTCCACGTCCAGGTCCAGCGTGTCTAGTACGCAGACAGATTGTTTGCAGGCCCTCAACTCCTCAACTGGCCTCCTCCTAACCAAGACACGCCATCGCTGGCAGCCAGGCAGGACCATCTTTCATCAGAAAACACAACAGACCTCCACCCTGTCCTCCAATGACCTTGTAACGCCGGAAATGCATATCCTCCTATTTCCATCTATTGTACTATTATTTTTTTCCTTGTTTTGTTGCCTCAAGATATGACATTTTTGTCTCTTTATATATTGTAATTGCTTTACTGTTTGTATATATATTTATGCATTTATGTCGATGTATAATTGGTTTGTTTCGTAAATATTATTTGTATTTTTACGCTGGGTCTTGCCTAGGGAAAACTGCTATCGAACGATTACATCGATAGGTCGTGTGAAGACTCAAAGTGTGTAGGATCTTTGGTAGTGTTAACTCTGCCGCGTGAAGCGCGGGCAGAGCAGTGGGAGTGTGGCGGGAGTAGCGAGTGGAGCAGGTGTGTTGTGTGACGCTCCCGCGAGTTGCCGCGCTTTCGGGGTTTGGCAGCATGTAATTGCGCTCGACTTGCGATGATAGTTTCTGACATGGTGTCGCGGACGGGAAACATTAACTAGCGCACATCAAGAGCCCGTTTCGTCTGGTGACCGTGTCGAGAAGAAGGCGCGCCAACATCCAGCTTCTGCAACAGCGACGGCCGACAATGAGTGACTGTCGCCACCTCCTCGACCGACGGCTTCAAACCTTCAATCAACCGACAAGGAAGACTGGACGCACGTAAAGTTTTAGAGCTGTATGGCAGACCTCAGCTTTTAATCTTGTTCCATTTTCGTAACTATAATTACAGCAACTTAGCATGAACGTTTGTTGCTCATTGTCCCAATTGCATCACCAAGCAGAGTCCCTTCCTTTTCCGAAATGAACCCGAGTGTCGTTGAAATTCAAACGCCAGCATTAAAGTAATATAGCTAACTCGTTTTCACTGCTTTAATTTCAAAGTTCAATTATGGCATTAATAGCTGGCTACAATATTCAGATTACACAAGCACGAATTAAGAGTGCGAGCTTTGTTACCGTATTTTAGCTTACCTGTGACTGCAGCTCAGCTTGGTACGTACTAAATTTTACTATTGTTAATTGTTCAGAATCATTTAATTCAAGTTCAAAGTTAAATCTCTTCTTTCTAAATTGCGTAGATTCAAGTAGCTTTTGAAATGATTGTTGAGGTAGTCCAAGACTAACCGTATTTTACTGAATTTCGATGTGCTTCAGAAAGAAAGCTCACTATTAACTTCAGTCACTAAATTAACTTTCGATTTTCCGGTTTTATTAATTCTTTTGCTAAATTAAGTCAGAGCGTAGCGAAATTTATTACTTCTGACAAACTTTCAGTTTTCACACTACACGTGTCAGCCTTCAGTTGCCACGCTTCTAGTGTTAATTATATGTGTAATAACCTTTCTTTTTCAGTTACTATAGTAATTGTCCTTAGGACTGGCGACCGTGATTTCCCCCAAATCTCAAATATCTAATTACCGCTAGTAATTGTTAACGTAACGGCCGCACATTTACTTTCTTTATTAACTTTACCCCTTTTCAAAATTAATTTCCACCAGTTTCATTTGCATTTTTCCTTTCATTTAGATGTAACCCTTTCCTCCCTCTTTACCGACAGATTAACTTCGGTGACGATTGCTTTTCCCAAATTTCCATTAGGTACACGCGGTTTCATTTTTCACTGTCATTAAGGTCGGTAAGTGAGGGGGAGGTTACAACCTCTCGCTTGACAAGGCGTCTGGGTCGAAGCTGTCCGATCTGTTACAGTTAGTTGTGTAACTGTAGTTCCAGCTGCTGCTCAAATTGCTGCTGCAGATGCAGTACGACGGGCCACAGCCGTATACCGCACACGATGGTCTTGTCTCTCGGTAGTGCCAAATGGCCATCCAGAGCCTGGCCTTCTTGCAATCGTACATTCTCGTAACCGCCGACGCCAACAATCATGTATAGCGACTACATTCCTGACATGTCTTTCTGTAATATCACAGAAGGAACATTCAACATCTTGTAGTCCTATTAGGCGATATCGTTTAAACTCACTGAATTATTGCTAACGACGTCTTTGTTTCCTTAGTCCATTCTTGACTGACTTCAACTCACCACGTCCAATCTAAAAGGTAACTAACGCCCATGGCCGTTACAGCGTGTATTTAAAACAAACCTGATTTGCATCCTCGTACTGATGTTACTAGCGCAACTCTTATGCGACTGGCGCGAAACCTGAATAGACATCATTTTCCAGATGTAGAAACACGCCCACCAATTTTCGTTTATGTTGCACAACTCCTTGGGGTTTCGAAAAAAATAGTTCAAATGGCTCTGAGCACTATGGGACTTAATGTCTGAGGTCATCAGTCCCCTAGAACTGAGAACTACTTACACCTAACCAACCTGTGGACATCACACACATCCATGCCCGAGGCAGGATACGAACCTGCGACTGTAGCAGTTGCGCAGTTCTGGACTGAAGCGCCTTGATCCGCTCGGTAACCGCGGCCGACCTTGGTGTTGCGATTTTTTTTCTGTCAGTTTCTATTTAATGGCAATAATGTGAGAAGGATAGAGTTCTACTCACCATTAGAGGAGATGTTGAGTCGCAGGCAGGCATAACTAAAAGACTATTAAACAAGTGAACCTCTAGCCAAAAGGCCTTCATGTAAAGTAGACAACACACACACACGCACACATTCACAGAAGCACAGCTGACCACTTTCTGGCTACTGAGGCCAAAGTGGGAGCAACTGCGTATGATGATAGAAGTAAACTCAGTGGTGGGGGAAGGAGGAGGTCTATCTGATCAAATGCAAGGCTACCTGTGAAAGCAATCACGTGATGTACAACCTGAGCTGCAACCACTGTGCCGTCTTGTGTGTGGACATGTCAATCAACAAGCCGTGTATTCTCATGAATGGCCACCGACAAACTGTGGCCAAGAGAGAGGTGGACCATCCACTTGCTGAGCATGCAAACACTTCACTTCAATGGCTGCTTCACAGCCCCTGGATCCTACCTTTCAGTAGAAGCTTGTCTGAACAACACAGGTGCGAACCCTCCCAGCAATAAATCCTACATCCCCGTAACCCCCCTAGCTTCAACCTTCGTAAGCCCCCACTTTTCTCCTTTCCCGTTCCCCTTCTCCCCCCCCCCCCCCCCCCCCCCCCCGGACGCACCTAGCTGCCCTACCCTACCCTGTCTCCACATGCTCCCACGACCAACACTTTATTGTCCGTTACCCCTACCCTGCTCCCTGCTGTTCCTCCCCTTCCCCGCCCCAGGCTTCTCCTTACACCCATCACCCATCACGCTCAGTTGCTCGTAGTCGGCCACAGTGACTAGAGGCAGTGGTCATACATGTGTGAGTTGTGCTTGCGTGAATGTGTCTCATCTACTGTAGACGAAGGCCCTTTGGCAGAAAGCGTAACGTTTACGTCTTTTTGTGTTGCTTGTATTCGACTCAACATCCGCTATATAATCTTAGTAACAATCTACCCTCTTCATAACTTTGTTAGCTCCCCGGTAGAAGCTCTTGATTGTCGTTGTGGTCTTCAGTCCTGAGACTGGTTTGCTGCAGCTCTCCATGCTACTCTATCCTGTGCAAGCTGCTTCATTGCACAGTAACTACATCCCTCTGAATCTGCTTAGTGTATTCATCTCTTGGTCTCCCTCTACGATTTTTACCCTCCACGCTGCTCTCCAATACCAAATTAGTGATCCGTTGATACCTCAGAACATGTCCTACCAACCGATCCCTTCTTCTAGTCAAGTTGTGCCACAAACTTCTCTTCTGCCCAATCCTATTCGATACCTCCTCATTAGTTATATGATCTACCCATCTAATCTTCAGCATTTTTCTGTAGCACCACATTTCGAAACCTTCTATTCTCTTCTTGTCCAAACTATTTATCGTCCATGTTTCACTTCCATACATGGCTACACTCCATACAAATACTTTTAGAAACGACTTCCTGACAAATCTATACTCGATATTAACAAATTTCTCTTCTTCAGAAACGCTTTCCTTGCCATAGCCAGTCTACATTTTATATCCTCTCTACTCCGACCATCATCAGTTATTTTGCTCCCCAAATAGCAAAACTCCTTTACAACTTTAAGTGCCTCATTTTCTAATCTAATTTCCCCAGCATCACCCGACTTAATTCGACTACATTCCATTATCCTCGTTTGCTTTTCTTGATGTTCATCTTATATCCTCCTTTCAAGACACTATCCATTCCGTTCAACTGCTCTTCCAAGTCCTTTGCTGTCTCTGACAGAATTACAATGTCATCGGCGAACCTCAAAGTTTTTATTTCTTCTCCATGTATTTTAATACCTACTCCGAATTTTTCTTTGGTTTCCTTTACTGCTTGCTCAATATACAGATTGAATAACATCAGGGAGAGGCTACAACCCTGTCTCACTCCCTTCCCGACCACTGCTTCCCTTTCGTGCCCCACGACTCTTATAACTGCCATCTGGTATCTGTACAAATTGTCAATAGCCTTTCGCTCCCTGTATTTTACCCCTGCCACCTTTAGAGTTTGAAAGAGAGTATTCCAGTAAATATTGTCAAAAGCTTTCTCTAAGTCTACAAATGCTAGAAACGTAGGTTTGCCTTTCCTTAATCTAGTTTCTAAGATAAGTCATAGGGTCAGTATTGCCTCACGTGTTCCAATATTTCTACGGAATCCAAACTGATCTTCCCCGAGGTCGGCTTCTACCAGTTTTTCCATTCGTCTGTAAAGAATTCGCGTTAGTATTTTGCAGCTGTGACTTATTAAACTGATAGTTCGGTAATTTTAACGTCTGTCAACACCTGCTTTCTTTGGGATTGGAATTATTATATTCTTCTTGAAGTCTCAGGGTATTTCGCCTGTCTCATAATTCTTGCTCACCAGAAGGTAGAGTTTTGTCAGGACTGGCTCTCCCTAGGATGTCAGTAGTTCTAATGGAATGTTGTCTACTCCGAGGGCCTTGTTCCGACTCAGGTCTTTCAGTGCTGTATCAAACTCTTCACACAGTATCGTATGTCGCATTTCATCTTCATCTACATCCTCTTCTATTTCCATAATATTGTCCTCAAGAACATCGCCCTTGTATAGACCCTCTATATACTCCTTCCACCTTTCTGCTTTCCCTACTTTGCTTAGAACTGGGTTTCCACCTGAGCTCTTGATATTCATACAAGTTGTTCTCTTTTCTCCAAAGGTCTCTTTAATTTTCCTGTAGGCAGTATCTATCTTACCCCTAGTGAGATAAGCCTCTACATCCTTACATTTGTCCTCTTGCCATCCATGCTTAGCCATTTTGCACTTCCAGTCGATCTCATTTTTGAGACGTTTGTATTCCTTTTTCCTTGCTTCATTTAATGGATTTTTATATTTTCTCCTTTAATCAATTAAGTTCAATATTTCTTCTAATACCCAAGGATTTCTAGTAGCCCTCGTCTTTTTACCTACTTGATCCTCTGCTGCCTTCACTATTTCATCCCTCAAAGCTACCCATTCTTCTTCTACTGTATTTCTTTCCCCCATTCGTGTCAGTTGCTCTCTCATGCTCTCGCTGAAACTCTGTACAACCTCTGGTTCCTTCAGTTCATCCATGTCCCATCTCTTTAAATTCCCACCTTTTTTCAGTTTCTTTAGTTTTAATCTACAGTTCATAACCAATAGATTGTGGTCAGAGGCCACATCTGCCCCTGGAAATGTCTTACAATTTAAAACCTGGTTCTTAAATTTTTTATACATCTACCGGTTTCGTCCTAATCCAGGGTACTCCGATATGAGCCATGCAGTGTCCTAGATATTGTTGTGGAATGGGGTACCAATTTCTTTATTCTGACATACCCAGAAAAAAAATCAGGTTTATCGGTTGTCTTCCCTTAAGCGCTTGGGATGGCCGCAAGTCAAAAGTGCAGACTTGGACAGAAGCCCTCGTAGTTCTTTCGTCTGCTTCGGGAGCATTCGTAGGTTAAATGAAACGAAGTTACTGCAAAACTAGTAAGATAACTACTTTTACAACAGAGCATGTTAAGTCAGGATATTAAAATGTCATCTTACCTTGTTGTACAGTTGCTACTGCTACTGCTACAGCCAAGGCTTTCGCCTTGTGCTCTGTAGCATTAAAAATGAAGGAATGTACACTGATGTGCAAAACGCCAGGAGGAAAGTAGCTTTCGCGTGAAGTGTCACTGCAGAGTAACGTACATCGGTGAAACTTGCACTGCATACTGTTGCATATAATGCAAACTATGGCATGTAATCCTGTTGCAAATAATCCATTAGTCTTGTGAAAGAAATGCGCAATGTGACGAACATAAATTATAGTTTTATTTAAAGACAAAGATTACATCGATGTCTCCGTGAGTCATGATGGTCCCCTGGACATTACAAAGGACGGGACGCGGTTCTTGATAGGGTGTGTGATCACTGCAGTTGGCAACGCTTGCTCTGAAACGTGCTCCTATGTTGGGCACAATGTTGGTAAGGAATCCTTGCCGTATGGCGTTCCATTACTTCACCAGCGATGTTGACAACGCTGGACGGTCAGTGGCGCATGTGCACGTGTTCCAACACGTCATCCCAACGCATCCCATACGCGCTCAGTGAAATTTATGTGTGGGGAATTGTTACGCCAGTCCATTCGCCGAATATCCTCCCGTTCCAATGAAAGGGGGGAGGGGGGGCAGCATATTTCAATTTGACGTCGGGTTCGGCTCCCGAACAGAGTCGCTACCGAGAAAGCCGATAGTTCTAATTCAGCTAATAATCTCGGTAACGTTTAATTTGCCATGTCTCGTGTCGTGGGCAGGTAAGTCTTTCACTGCATGTGCAAGGGTTGTCCAGGATCCCCATTTATTAAAGTAAGACGTTATGCCCTACACTTGCTGATTGATTTGCTGGTTGATTTAACCCAAAGGAACGAAAGCCACATAATAAACGCAACGAAGACGCTAAAATCCGGTACGACTACGCAGCGACGAACTGTTTACTTGCATTCACTAAGCATTATGTTTGACAGTTTCTGGGATCATGACTCAAAACTTATTTTACAGAGACAGGGAACATAATAATCTTAAGTAATAAGCTGGCTGCTTTCAGAAAATTTGTCATTTATTACAACACTTCATAATGGATAGGAGATAAGCAAAAACAAAGCCAAAGTTTTTTACATCTGTCAGTTACGTATGCACAACAGATGACACTCGTTAATCAAAAATGTTCAAATGTGTGTGAAATCTTATGGGACTTAACTGCTGAGGTCATCAGTCCCTAAGCTTACACACTACTTAACCTAAATTATCCTGAGGACAAACACACACACCCATGCCCGAGGAAGGACTCGAGCCTCCGCTGGGACCAGCAGCGAGAAAGTATAACGTTGTCTGAAATGATGAGAAACAGATGACACTCGTTAATCCACTGGTTTCACAACAATCACGTTGCTTATTACAGAGGCACGCAAGAACTCGAATTCATGATTCTAATTATCACCCCAGGGAAATTAATCTTCCCAAGCAAAATAAAAACAAGTAGAATGAATCAGTCTCTACATCTGAGAAGGCTGATGCCACAGGTTTGAAAGCGGTGTAACTTATAAAATCTGAATCCGACTTAATATTTAACATTAAGTTACATCATAAATGTGTGTTGCCCATGTCCGAGTTTGTTTAGCGGTGAGCCTTTCTTCTGACGTTGTGATTTGTTTCCATTAGTCAGGCATAAAGGAAGGCCAACGGATTTTCCCTTGGCTCGCAAAGAAAGAAAGAAAAAGAAGTTCCTCTAATCTGAGGCTATGTCGCTACGTTCTGATATCATGCAGGTATAGAAAAAGAACTGAGGCTGCTGATTTCCAGAACGGAAAGCAAAATGAAATCAATTTTATAGCAAAAAATGATCCTCCAAACATGGGCATGCGATAGTCTAAACTGTGCCTGGCAGAGACATTGACTGTAAGTAATAAGTCACTGAAAGATAAAATTACGGAAGAGAGTGCGAAAATAACGGACCCTTTTCACGAAGAGCTTCTCCATCGACGCGTTTCGATACGGTCGCGCACTGTCATAAATGAAGTCAGGGTCCCCTGAAAAGTTAACGTACAGCACACAGTGACGTGACAAAATCTTATTACCATCTCCTAAACAGCATGTTGATCCAACTTTGGAACGCAGTACAGCCGCTTATCCTGCGTGACACGGATTCGATAAATCTTTGACAGATATGTGGCATCAGATGTCCACGCACAGGTAACGAAAGTACAGGGTTATTACAAATGATTGAAGCGATTTCACAGCTCTACAATAACTTTATTATTTGAGATATTTTCACAGTGCTTTGCACACACATACAAAAACTCAAAAAGTTTTTTTAGACATTCACAAATGTTCGATAGTGCCCCTTTAGTGATTCGGCAGACATCAAGTTCCTCCCACACTCGGCGCAGCATGTCCCCATCAATGAGTTCGAAAGCATCGTTGATGCGAGCTCGTAGTTCTGGCACATTGTGTCTGTTCACTTCACCATTAAGAAAAAATGTTGCTTCATCACTGAAAACATGTTTCGCACTGAACGCATCCTCTTCCATGAGCTGTTGCAACCGCGCCGAAAATTCAAAGCGTTTGACTTTGTCATCGGGTGTCAGGGCTTGTAGCAATTGTAAACGGTAAGGCTTCTGCTTCAGCCTTTTCCGTAAGATTTTCCAAACCGTCGGCTGTGGTACGTTTAGCTCCCTGCTTGCTTTATTCGTCGACTTCCGCCGGCTACGCGTGAAACTTGCCCGCACGCGTTCAAACGTTTCTTCGCTCACTGCAGGCCGACCCGTTGATTTCCCCTTACAGAGGCATCCAGAAGCTTTAAACTGCGCATACCATCGCCAAATGGAGTTAGCAGTTGGTGGATCTTTGTTGAACTTCGTCCTGAAGTGTCGTTGCACTGTTATGTCTGACTGATGTGAGTGCATTTCAAGCACGACATACGCTTTCTCGGCTCCTGTCGCCATTTTGTCTCACTGCGCTCTCGAGCGCTCTGGCGGCAGAAACCTGAAGTGCGGCTTCAGCCGAACAAAACTTTATGAGTTTTTCTACGTATCTGTAGTGTGTCGTGACCATATGTCAATGAATGGAGCTACAGTGAATTTATGAAATCGCTTCAATCATTTGTAATAGCCCTGTACTGTAAATTACGGTGGGTGCGGAACTGGCAGCCAACAGGACCCCAGATGTATCCCATCGGGTTGGTATCCAAAACATCAACGTGACTTCACTACGTGCTCCTGCAATCAATGTAGCACGTTTCTGGCCTTTTGACACAGACAGCTATCCTGTGGAAAATGCTGTAGTTTCAGGGAAGATGTCGAGGATGGAAAAATAAAGTTGGTCTGCAGTAATGTTCACGCAGTCTACAACTACCACAGGTCGAAAGGAAGCCTAAGCGACTGCCGCCGCCGCTCCCTCACCTCCCCCAGGATTAACTTGTTATGATTCGAGTCAGTAATCTCTCTGTTCCGAGGAGCCAAATGTTATGTCCTCGTTGGTAATTACAAATGAGTGGAAGATGGCCAAAGGAATCTGTCGCCGTAAGAATCTGAAAAGGGAAGCAAGAGATCAGTTGAACAAGTGCACTTTAAATAAATATATTGTACTTAACTTGTGAGTGAGGAAATGCTACACTGTCGACAAGTTGTGGCAACCGCGGCTAGCTATAAGCAAAGGCCCGGCATGCGGGTGCGTCTAAGTACACTGGATGTTTGGTTCAAATGGCTCTGAGCACGTTGGGACGTAACAGTTGAGGTCATCAGTCCCCTAAACTTAGAACTACTTAAACCTAACTAACCTAAGGACATTGAACCGTGATTTATTTTCAAATAATATTCTTAAGAATTTATTTTATTTACTAGCGATTCATCAAGAACATTAACACATTTAATCACGCTATGTAAGCATGGAAGTAGTTGCCAGGGAGTAACTGATGAAATCATAATCAAATTCCTTTTAACAAATGGGAATTTATTCACTTTAATAGTGCCTGAAAGCATTTTTAAAAAGAAACAGATTTATAATTATAATCAGAAGGCACCCTCTAAATATCAAGTTACAATTTATTCAGAGGCAGAAAGAAACAAGTTTTGACTGTATGAGCTTTCGGGCAGAGAACCTTGCCGCTCCCTTTTGACACGGCCGTAGTTACGACTGTGCACAACAGCCTCTGAAAGACTACACTGGTGCAAATCTGCAACACACCAGATTACTTTGAACTAAAAATTTTAACAATTCACACAAGCACACAAACTATGCACCCCCGTAGGAGGGATGGAAATGGTACAAAACACTAAAATTTAAAATATTAACTTTGCCACCGAAGGTACAACTTGATTTTAACTTCTAAGAAAAGTCTTACGCTGAAAGGGTGCCAACATTATATACTAAAATGACCATTTAAATAAAAGCCCATGAAATGCAATCTTATATAAAATTCTACAAGGTTGGCCAAACAAGTTAAGATGCTCTACCGTACACAGATACCGCCTCTCAAGATGATAGGCAAGATCAAAACATATTTGAGGAATTAGGCCGTTACACTCCAAGCAATAAATTCGTTAACACACCAATTCCGACAAACATGACAGAGGCAGCTAATAACGTTCGGTAGATTGATAGGGAGATTCCCGAACAACCCGAACCGCAGGTTGCTCTAACCCACCCCTACTCCACAAGTGAAAAACGGACCGCCCAATTTATAAACAACCACCTTCCCGCAGGTGGGCAAACGGAGAAGAATGGTGGGACGACCCCAAAACAAAACGGCTGGTGACCTCACCAAGGAAACAAGTAGAATTTAACAATAGTAAATCAAACAACATATCACCAATCACTTAACTTCTAATAAACTGCGATTTCTCGAGAAGATCTGGCACAGCACCCCTAAATCGCTCACCCGAACCGTCCGCTGCCAACCGCTTCAACGGACGCAGGGAGACGCGCCGATTTCCCGTCTCACGGCGTCGCAGCTCGCACCGGCCAGACTGATGTCGTGGGTTGACTCCTGTTGCTCTCGTGTCGACCGCGAAGCCACTACCCCTCGCTATACGGCTCGGCCCACTGGACTCACTTGGCGATCTCACATGCGCCGACGCTCAAGACGGACAAATCATCTTGTGTGTCAGTGCGCGACCGACCAACCGATCGATCCAACCACCAATGGCCATTACCTGAGCAAACTCGAGCAGACTGGCGGCCTAATGCGCAGACTCAGATGCAGGAACTAAGCCCCGACCGGGCGACCACTCGCTGAGTTCTCTTACTGGCGGAGAGGAAGGACTCTCATTTTGCCGGCTTCAAAGGTTGATCCGAACGACAGACATACTAGCACTCCGAACGACAGACAGACACTAACTGCCTAACAAATGCGGACAAGAGACAGACTAGCAAGCTTGTATCGATAAGCTACGATACTACAAAACTACTGCTACTGGCCTGTGTACGCCGCATGCTGCATGTTTCGGGCAGCCTTTCGCCTGCATAGCGTATCTGCACATGACCATGACCATGTAAATTGAAAAGTGTTTCGTACGACACATGATTCGTTCGACCAGGCGACAAGTTTTCATTGTTCCACAGTCCCATCTCACGAACCTGTGACGACTGCAGTCGTAATTGAATATGTTGGGTCAAAACGGAAACACACAGGGGTTTTAGACGTCCATGATCCATAATGCATGCTGAACTCCTGCCAGCATTTTACTCTGTCCTCAGACCCACCACAGATCGCCACGTATCCTGCTTTACAGAGCTGAAAATTTTCCGACTCCCTGTTTTTGTGGTGTGGCGAGATGCCCAATACATCCATACTACACACCACGTACTTGTGGTCGCACTATCCATTCAACCACTTTCCAATGACACTCACCACATTAGGACGCGAACAACCGACCAGCTTGGCCGTTTCCGAGATGCTCGTTCGCAGGCGCCGGGCCACAACAAACTGCCCTTTGTCAAAGACGCTAATGTCAGTGGATTTCCGCATATGCGGTCCGCATCGTGGGCAGGGTCACAGCGTTTTAATTCATCAGGGTACTGGGGTCACGAAACGGAGTATATTTCTGTATGAACCGTTCCCCTTTAAATGTTTTGATGTCAACTTCGGAATACTGACTTTTCCTCGGGGGTAGGTAAAGGTAAAGTTCCCCGTTATGGCCCTCGCCGGGCCAGTAGGGACCGACCGATCGCCATGTGATCCTTTACCAACTGGGTCTTCGGGTGCGGTATGGAAGGACATGTGGTCGGGTTTCTTGACCTTGGAGCCGCTACTAATCAGTCCGGTAGCTGCTCAGTTGGCGTCTTGACGCTGAGTGCACGACGAACCAGTCCTCCCATCAAGGGAAACTCCGTGTCCGTCACAGTCAGCTATGGAGGCAAACTTCCTCCGTGACACCCAGTTTAAATCACAATTGTGATAGTTAGCAGACAGCTTTATCACCATCGTTTTGCTGTCGACAGCTATAGATTTGGTTCGAGCAGAGGACAGTGGGATCGCAGCAGAGGTACCGACACGGCCCTGCGTGATAGCAGCTGTGTGACAGCAGTGCCTCTCCGCCGCCAGTTGTTTCAGAAGCTCTTGGCTGCCGTCCAAGTAGGCGCAGCTCCCCGACAGCTCGAGGGCAGTTGTGCTGCTCACTGGACTGAATAATTTAAAGGGCGTAAATTGCTGTAATACGGCGCTCTCGGAAATCGGCTGCAGAATTTTGCTTTGTCGACACTGGGGCGTGTTTATTCATTCGGTCTGGCGATATCGAAGACTCGCAGACGCAGAGTAGTAGCTGCGTTGAAGACAGGCGTGCGTAAAAACCAAATGATTTACGAGCCTGAAAATTATCTCTGTTGGAAGTAGTAGTAAAGAGGTAACCATGTTAATGTTCATGATTAAGCATTTTGCATAATAAAGAGTTTGTACCTCTTTAATTCTGACGAATTTTATATGAGAACTGGGCATGAACCCCTCCTTATCTACCACCTAATTAATTATGCGCACAACGGTAACGGAAGAAAATGATGGTGGACCCTGCTAGTTGGGAAAATAAAGAGTGCACATTCACAATAATTTAATAAAAATCGTAATCAACTCAAAGCGAGTGAACCTTTTCATAATAAACAACAGGAAATGGGATTCTGTCTATATCTACGAAATGATACGCGGATTAAATATTACAATGAGATTTATTATACATCAGAACATAAATGCACATGATTGTCGACACACACAGCAGGTTAAAGGATAGGGTATACTGAAATTTTATGAGAAAAAGAGTTGGCTCGAGAACAAAATGCTCCTACTCTCTGTGATGCAACAGATTGACGATAATGACTGAAGGTCCTAATGACTCAAATATTAATCTCCCGACTATATAGCAGTATCGCAATTAGTATTGAGAGCTCAAATGGGATCACATGGAAAAACAAGCAAGGTGAACTTGTAGGAAAGGGAGCGCGCGTGCTGCTGAGGGATTCAGTATAAAATTGGTAAGGTCCTACAATGTCGGAGCCGCAAAATACTGTACCGGAACTGGAATCTGCAGCACGTCGTCGGCAGGCAGCGTCCTGATGATGTAGGCGCCGACTTCTGCCGTGCAGCAACTCTGTGTCAACCCCTGGCCGTGAAGGCTGTCCGAGGATTCTAAGTTCTTCCGAAAAAGACTGTCCGATTCTGACGATGATCAGATCCCGAATCCCCTTCTGTGATGCGATGCAAGCAGCGAAGCCAGCATTGCTCAACTCCCTACTCTCCACGGAAAGCGCGAATCAGCATTCAGTGCTGGTTCCAAAATTCCCCCACACTGTCTCGGAACATCATTCGCGCCAATAGCGACCGTTCCCTCCAATTTATGACGTCAACTAGCCTCAGTTTAAGTTGACCAATCATGCCTCTGCTATTCAGCTGAGGGCACTGAACTTGCCTTTTGACCGGCTACAATAACAACCTGCCTAGACCACCGGCCATCCGGCGCCAGACGGTCGCACCCAGCAGGGCACAGTCCACAAGTGTTCTCAGAATGAATAGGACAATGCAGTCAGGCGGTGCCAGGAATCTTCGTTCTGGACGCGCCGGAACGGTAAACACATAAACTGCGGCGACACTCAGACGTCTCTCAGGTCGTTTCGCCCTGCATACAATAGGCGAAACTCGATCGACGTCAGTCGTTCCGCCAGGCGCTTAAGCCTATTGTACGAACCCCTCAGAGTTCAGGGAAGTGCAGCCCCCAGCCGGAAGTGCCGTGTGCCGCGTCCTAAGATGCTTGTCTCGCGTGGCCGCCCAGGGAAGTAACCCAACATGTTTAGCAATCCAATGAAAAGTATTTTTTGAGCTCTCATTACAATAACCTTATTCGGTCTGTTACTACCGTGTAATGACGTAGAACATTAATAAAATTGATGAAAATGAGAGGAGACATGCAAAAGAGGGCATGGAACCTCTCAATATCTTGTAAAGAAAATAATGCATTAAAGATGCTGACACAAACTATATGATTTACGCTCTGTGGCTGGGTGAAACAGATGATCTTTGTGTTAGAAATTAGTAAGCAGAACTTCTTCGTTGATGGATGGGGTGTGTAACATATGAAAGGTCGTCAGGATTCAGATCTGGTGGAAGGAACGTATAAGGGGCAGTTAAATGAAAACGACACACAAATAATTAAACTGTTTACTATTTCAAAAGTAATCGCCATAACCGTTAACGCGTTCATGGAAAATTGTTTTCGGCTACCTATTGAACCATGATTCTGCTTAGGCGTGCTCCTCTTCGTCCGAAGCAAATCGACGGACACGATGTCTTTTTTTCAGGGTTTCAAAAGTATGAAAATCACATGGGCAGAGAACAGGGCTGTATGATGTACAAGGGCTTCCCAGGAAACTTTCGTAGCGTAGTCCAAACAACCTTGGCGACATGTTGCCGAGCCCACATGCAATAACGGATATGGCGATTATTTTTGAAATAATAACCATTTTCCTTACCGTACTTTTCCATCTGCCCTTTTTTTTTTTTTTTTTTTGTCATCAGTCTACTGACTGGTTTGATGCGGCCCGCCACGAATTCCTTTCCTGTGCTAACCTCTTCATCTCAGAGTAGCGCTTGCAACCTACGTCCTCAATTATTTGCTTGACGTATTCCAATCTCTGTCTTCCTCTACAGTTTTTGGCCTCTACCGCTCCCTCTAGTACCATGGAAGTCATTCCCTCATGTCTTAGCAGATGTCCTATCATCCTGTCCCTTCTCCTTATCAGTGTTTTCCACATATTCCTTTCCTCTCCGATTCTGCGTAGAACCTCCTCATTCCTTACCTTATCAGTCCACCTAATTTTCAACATTCGACGGTAGCACCACATCTCAAATGCTTCGATTCTCTTCTGTTCCAGTTTTCCCATAGTCCATGTTTCACTACCATACAATGCTGTACTCCAGACGTACATCCTCAGAAATTTCTTCCTCAAATTAAGGCCGGTATTTGATATTAGTAGACTTCTCTTGGACAGAAATGCCTTTTTTGCCATAGCGAGTCTGCTTTTGATGTCCTCCTCGCTCCGTCCGTCATTGGTTATTTTACTGCCTAGGTAGCAGAATTCCTTAACTTCATTGATTTCGTGACCATCAATCCTGATGTTAAGTTTCTCGCTGTTCTCATTTCTACTACTTCTCATTACCTTCGTCTTTCTCCGATTTACTCTCAAACCATACTGTGTACTCATTAGACTGTTCATTCCGTTCAGCAGATCATTAAATCCTTCTTCACTTTCACTCAGGATAGCAATATCATCAGCGAATCGTATCATTGATATCCTTTCACCTTGTATTTTAATTCCACTCCTGGACCTTTCTTTTATTCCCATCATTGCTTCCTCGATGTACAGATTGAAGAGTAGGGGCGAAAGGCTACAGCCTTGTCTTACACCCTTCTTAACACGAGCACTTCGTTCTTGATCGTCCACTCTTATTATTCCCTCTTGGTTATTGTACATATTGTATATGACTCGTCTCTCCCTATAGCTTACCCCTACTTTTTTCAGAATCTCGAACAGCTTGCACCATTTTATATTGTCGAACGCTTTTTCCAGGTCGACAAATCCTATGAAAGTGTCTTGATTTTTCTTTAGCCTTGCTTCCGTTATTAGCCGTAACGTTAGAAACTGATCGTCACCTAGCGCATTCTCAATTTTCTTTTCCATTCTTCTGTATATTATTCTCGCAAGCAGCTTCGATGCATGAGCTGTTAAGCTGATTGTACGATAATTCTCGTACTTGTCAGCCCTTTCCGTCTTCGGAATTGTGTGGATGATGCTTTTCCGAAAGTCAGATGATATATCGCCAAACTCATATATTCTACACACCAAGGTGAATAGTCATTTTGTTGCCACTTCCCCCAATGATTTTAGAAATTCTGATGGAATGTTATCTATCCCTTCTGCCTTATTTGACCGTAAGTCCTCCAAAGCTCTTTTAAATTCCGATTCTAATACTGGATCCCCTATCTCTTCTAAATCGACTCCTGTTTCTTCTTCTATCACATCAGACAAATCTTCACCCTCATAGAAGCTTTCAATGTATTCTTTCCACCTATCTGATCTCTCCTCTGCATTTAACAGTGGAATTCCCGTTGCACTCTTAATGTTACCACCGTTGGTTTTAATGTCACCAAAGGTTGTTTTGACTTTCCTGTATGCTGAGCCTGTCCTCCCGACAATCATATCTTTTTCTATGTCTTCACATTTTTCCTGCAGCCATTTCGTCTTAGCTTCCCTGCACTTCCTATTTATTTCATTCCTCAGCGACTTGTATTTCTGTATTCCTGATTTTGCCGGTACATGTTTGTACTTCCTCCTTTCATCAATCAACTGAAGTATTTCTTCTGTTATCCATGGTTTCTTCGCAGCTACCTTCTTTGTACCTATGATTTCCTTCCCAACTTCTGTGATGGCCCTTTTTAGAGATGTCCATTCCTCTTAAACTGTACTGCCTACTGCGCTATTCCTTATTGCTGTATCTATAGCGTTAGAGAACTTCAGACGTATCTCGTCATTCCTTAGTACTTCCGTATCCCACCTCTTTGCGTATTGATTCTTCCTGACTAATGTCTTGAACTTCAGCCTACTCTTCATCACTACTATATTGTGATCTGAGTCTATATCAGCTCCTGGGTACGCCTTACAATCCAGTATCTGATTTCGGAATCTCTGTCTGACCATGATGTAATCTAATTGAAATCTTACCGTATCTCCCGGCCTTTTCCAAGTATACCTCCTCGTCTTGTGATTCTTGAACAGGGTATTCGCTATTACTAGCTGAAACTTGTTACAGAACTCAATTAGTCTTTCTCGTCTCTCATTCCTCGTCCTGTAACCTTTTCTTCTACTCCTTCCCCTACAACTGCATTCCAGTCGCCCATGACTATTAGATTTTCGTCCCCCTTTACATACTGCATTACCCTTATACTGGATGTAAGATGTTCATTAGGGATTCATTACTATACGCTAGCGCACTTGGGAAGATGTAATTTCGATGGATTGCTCAAGCGCTGCCTGCGATATGGAATATCTATGCTACAATTGAATCGCAGGTCAGATCAGTGTTGGCACTAAGTCGAGTTTAGTAGCTCGAAGAGAGCACTTGAGTTCTGGAGTTCGGACAGGGCAGTCCAGCTGTTGACTTGTGTTGGGCCGGTCGTGCAGAACGATGGCAGTGTCTGAGCGATGTTATTGTTTTTTGTTGCCTCGCGCGTATGTTAATTGCCACAACTGATTTAATCGCAATTGTAATGTTAAAGTCCCATGTAATTCCATGCAGAATTGTTTCAATAATAACTTTTCTTCTGAAGAAAACTTTTGCCAGTCATTTATCTGAGTTTAAAGATTTTACGAATTTTTCCTGTGCATACTCATGTTGATTAAGCAAAAGTAAATCAGTTGTTTCCCTACAAATGAAAATCTAGAGGCCAGCATTGCAATGGGCTGTGCCAAAAATTTCTCATAGGTGCAGATGTATAGATAGCGTTACCCGGCGACATCATTGTGAGGTAAGAATTTTTAAGTTTATTCAGGATGTTTTCACAGGGTCATGACGCAGCGCTGCTGACGTCAAAACTTATTAATCTCGATATGCAGTCAGTCTTTAATGGAAGGTCACGTTAAAACGTGAAATTTTATTATTGGAAAGACATTTTTTTTTGGGAACTTAAACGAGGTTTTTTATGTTGGGAGGTTACAAAGATCCAGCCACGTTAATGTGAACACCGCCTGTGTTCGCTGTCAACGTGGAATAACCACTCGCAGACGGCAGGTGGCAGCACTAGCAGTGGAGCTATACCCGGGGGACGCGGAAAACAGTGCAGTCGTTTTCGTAATGCGAAAACGGAGCGATTCATTTGACATATGAAAGAGAAAGATCATTGGCTTTTGGGCCAAGGATGGGCTAAGTTTGTAAAATTTTCGCGTGCCGCCGTGGTTAAAGTATGCCGTGCACGGCAAAATGGCGCCAGCGGCAAGGCACCTGTGGTCCACGGGGGGCGACAGATGACAGGGAGAACGACGGCTTTGGGGATGTGTACGGGCAAACAGACGTGCGGCTGTTGTGCAACTGCACGCCCAGATAGACCAAGAGGCTACCAACAGTGTCTCCTCAACGACCGTTCAAGATATGTGCAACAGTCTTCGGAAGGGTCCAGCCCGGAGAGGGTAGCGTTATTGTTCGGAAGGCACAATGCATCAACACAAGTATGTATCTAACCTTGTGGACCACGTCCACCTCTATATGCAGCTTGCTTTCCCTCGGCACGGTGGCATCTATCACATGGACAGTGCAATATCTCACATAGTTCGCAGTGTACGGGCGTGGTTTGAAGAGCACCAGGACGAGTCCACCCTACTACCCTGGTCACCAAACTTCCGGATTTACACCGAGTCGAGAATCTGTGGGACCGCCTCGATCGAGCAGTTCGTGCCATTGTTTCTCAACCGAGAAACCTAACAAAGATGGCCACGGCAGTGGAATCGGCATGGTTCCACATTGCAGTTGGTGCCTTCCAGAACCTCACTGAATCTCTTCCTGCACGTCTCGCAGCAGTCCGCGTTTCTGACAGGGAGTCGCATTAATGTGAGTGGACAGTGTGGCTTAAGGGCCACACATCCATTATTTTCATCCCCCAAACACACTTAAAATTCAAACTTGCTACTGCTTTATTAGGTCACAAAACAGCTTCGATTAATCAATGTAAAGATGGAGGAAAGTCTGTGACTGCTTCCCTCTGACATGCACCTATAATCTGTAATAGGTGAATATTTGGCCCCTCCCGCCGGAGACTCGAGTCCTTCCTCGGCCATGGGTGTGTGTGTTGTTCTCAGCATAAGTTAGTTTAAGTAGTGTGTAAGTCTAGGGACCGATGACCTAAGCAGTTTGGTCCCTTAGGAATTCACACACATTATAGGTGAATGTTTGAAGAAATGATTGACAGTATTTAGACAACACAGTCCCGGTCGACAATGACCATGTCAGCAGGATTCAAATCTACTTGTTTTACCAGAAACGGAAGGAATGATGTTTTACGCGGAACAGTTGTGAATGGTGTCCAACCAGAGACAATGTGGGACACTCATTCTGTAACAACCATTGAAACGTCCCCTTAGAAAAAATAATGAGTGAATGTGCTGGAAAACTGCTTATGTTATTTGATTTTCAAACAGCTGAGCAGAACAGAACGTACTCAGACATTTCGCTCTTTACCTGTTCTGATCAACACTAAATTGACACACAATATATTTAGCGCAACGCAGTCTGACTTTCAATGATCCCTACAAAAGAATGGCCCTGACTAGCAGTAACCTATACCTTTCATGAATCACTTACCTCACAAAAATCTTCGTTACTCGAACTACTGCAATACAGCGAGCGCCACTACTGCCAGCTAAATAAAACAGCCTACGGAAGGGACTAACTACTGATAGGCATAGTTAGCAAATGAAAGATTTTGATAAAGAACAAACAATGTATTTACTTTAATAGTGTTCAAAAGTCATTTTATATATATATATATATATATATATATATATATATATATATATATATATATCAGTTCATGACATCCAGTATTACAAATTTACTCTCTCTGATGGACACACGTCTAGATCATCCGCTCTCAAAACTCCGCCATCTCTCTCCCCACATCCACCACTGCTGGGGGCTCACCTCCAACTGCGCAGCGCTACGCGCTGTTAACATCCAACTGCCCAATGTCTACAATAGCGAATATTACAACAATGCTAACCAGCCACAGACTGTACACAGCACAGCCAGTGATTTTCACACAGAGCGCTACGTGGCGCTACCAATATAAAAACCTAAACAGCCTACTTACAGCATTACTTTCAGCATTTTAGTGTGCAGCCTAGTGTGAGTGTGGACACATGTAAGGCACGAATTGACAATCATGACGAAACACGTGCTCGTGATAATGGAAGTCAGTTAAAAAAAAAGTGGACATTTAGTGCGATAGGAGTCTACTGATGTTGTAGCATACAGAAAAGGCGAATGGTACTAATTGAAGAATCACCTTCAAAGAAGAAAACATTATCTTTGAAAACAGTTATAATGTGTCACTTAATAATGGGACGCTCCACAACGACCCAGTTGTATTAATTGCTTTTTCAGATCTACAGGAAACAATCGGAATAGACAGGTTGGAAATTTTAGAAGAAGTACTGTCAAATATAGGGACTGACCGACAATTTACAATAAGTGCAACAAGACTGGTAAAAGCAGAAATTCGGCTGGGAGTAGTATGTTTAATGGAGGGGAGTCTATTATAAATGCTTTTCAAATTGTGTCAGGAAAGGATATGTACACTAGTGTGCAAAACGTAAAGACGAAAGTAACTTTCACATGATGTACCCTTGCTAAGTAACATGTTTCAATGAACCTTGGGCCATATGTGGATAGAAGTACTATAGTGTAGTACAGACGATGGCTGAAAGAAATACGCAATAAACGAAAGTAAATGACCCTTTTATTCGAAGGCAATAATTACACTGAAGTAACAGCGATTTATGATTATCCCCTGGACATTACAAAATATGGGATAAGGTTCTTAATAGGGTGTCTGATCACCATGGTCCGAAATGCAAGCTCTGAAACGTGCTGTCATACTGGCCACAAGTTTGGTAAGGACTTGTCGTGGTAGGGTGTTCCGTCCTCCGCTAGTGTAGGCTGACAGATGCTGGATGGTCGCTGGTGCATGTGGACGTGCTGCGAAACGTCTTCTCAACACTTCCCAAACGTGCTGTGTGGAATTTAAGTCGGAGAGACGGGCAGGCTAGTCCATTCGCCGAATATCCTCTCTTTCCAAGGGCTGCTCCACCTGTACTGTTCGATGCGGTCGCGCATTGTTCAAATGGTTCAAATGGCTCTGAGGACTATGGGGCTTAACATCTGTGGTCATCAGTCCCCTAGAACTTAGAACTACTTAAACCTAACTAACCTAAGGACATCACACACATCCATGCCCGAGGCAGGATTCGAACCTGCGACTTAGCAGTCGCGCGGTTCCGGACTGAGCGCCTAGAACCGCTAGACCACCGCGGCCGGCTCGCGCATTGTCATCCATAAAAGTGAAGTCAGGGCCGAATGCACCCCTGAAGTGATACCCATGGGGAAGGACTACAGTGTCACAATAACCTTGAATGGTGAGAGTACCGTGTTCAAAGGTTTGGAGGTCACTATGTCTATGGAACATTGTGCCTCCTCTTCCATAACACCTGGACCACAAGAAAGATCTTGTTCGACATCTTTTCTGGGTGCATTGCGTGTTCCCTCCTCTCGCCATTTTAGGGTACGTCCATCATTGTCGAACATGATTGAACCGTGAATTTACTTTCAAAATCTTTTCTTAAAGAATTTACTTTATTTACTGGCGATTCATCAAGAACATTGACACATTTAATCACACTAGGTGAGCGCCGAAGTAATTGCCAGGAAGTAACTGATGGAAAATTACCTTTAACAAATGTGACTTCTTATTCCTAAAAGCCTTTTCAAAACGGATTTAAAATTATAAGCAGAAAAGCACCCTCGAAATATCAAATCACAGTTTTACTTAGAGGCAAGAACAATGTTAACAGTAGGAGCCTTCGGGCTGAGAAGCTTGTCTGCTCCCTTTCAACACGGCCGTGGTCATGACCGCTCACAACAACCTCTGAAGGAGTAGACTGGTGCAAATCTGCAACATGCCAGATTACTTTAAACAAAAATTTTTTTAACAACTCATACAAACATGTAAACTACGCACCCCGTAAGAGGAATGGAAATAGTACAACCCTTAAATTACTTGCCACCGAAAGTGCAATTTTTTTTGTTCTTTTTAAAGGACTCTTACGGTGGGAGGGTGGCAAGCTTATAACCTAAAATGACTATTTAAATAAAACCCATAAAATGCAGACTTACATAAAATGTACAACATGCTCTACACTACACATATACCACCTCGCAAGATGAAAAGCGAGATAGAAACATATTTCAAGAATTCGGCCTTTAAGCAATAAATTCGTTAACACCGAATCCGACAAACATGACAGAGGCAGCTATTAACGTATGGCAGATTGACAGGGGGGGAGGGGGGTTACTAAACAACCCGAACCGCAGATTGCTCTAAACCTCCCCAATTCCACAAGGGAAAAACGGACCACCCAATTCACAATAACCATCTTCCCGCGGGTGGGCAAACAGAGAAGAATGGTGGGACTGATGACCTCACCAAAAAAAAAAAAAACAAGTAGAATTTAACAATGAACAACATATCTCCAATCACTTAACTTCTAATGAACTGCGGTTTCTGGCGAAGACCTGACGCAGCACCCACAACGCTCTCACGAATCGACCGCTGCCAGCCGCTTCAACGGACGCAGGAAGGCGCGCCGATCTCCCGTTTCACGGCGTCGCAGCTCGCACCGGCCAGACTGATGTCGTGGTTTCGCTCCTGTTGCTCTCTTGTGAACCACGAAGCCACTCCCCCTTCCTATACGGCGCTGCCCACTGGACTCATGTGGTGACCTCACATGCGCCGACGCTCAAGGCGGACAAGTCATCTCGTGTCTCAGTGCGCGACCAACCAACCGACCAATCCAACCGCCAATGACCGTTGCCCGAGCAACTCGAGCAGACTGCCGGCCTAACGCGCTGACTCAGATGCAGGAACTCAGCCCCGACCGGGCGACCACTATCTGAGTACTGTTACTGGCGGAGTGGCAAGACTCTCATTTTCTGGCTTGAAGTTTGATCCAAACGACAGACATACTCGCACTCCGACGACAGACAGACACTGACTGCCCCACACTGAGCCCGTTGACCAACTGGCTAGACTCGCCTCGACTGACCGACTCTCCTCTACCGCGCTCATAGCTCCCCTTAAATGCACGTATACAGGCAACTTTTCCGCTTTCCCACCAGAGGGAGACACCAAAGCTGCGATTACCACAGCGGCGTCACCGCCAGAGACGGAGGGCGACTGCTTCACACAACGCGCTGCGGCGCGCTCTTCAAAACACCAATTTTTTTTTACCACTGCTTAGTGATGGTTTCGGTGTTCCAAGCGTTGGGATATGTGGAGTGGGGGCTGGGGGTGGAGGAAGGGGGGGGGGGGGTATAATGTCGCATGGGCCTACTGACTACCAAACTGACCCCCAAATCTGTGAATACCATTCGTAATACATCTTTATATGTGTTTGAGATGATTTGGTATCGAGGGTCAATTACTCATAATATTGCATATCGAGAGCCGCGAGTCAGTGGCAACTGACATTATCCAGCGGAATCCTTGACTGATACAATATTGCCCGTGAATCGATTGGAGTGCGTAGAGGAAATTCTAGACTATTGTGCTTCTCTGTGGACAGCACCATTTTAGGATAATGCTCGTTTCACAACAATTCCAGCAAACGAGGCGTCACGCCAAATATCGGCGGCCGCATGAACGGCTACCGACTTTGTGACAGGAAAGAATATGAATGTTATTGCTACTCTATTACCTTGCAGCTATTTAAGCTGTCCTCCTCGGTTCCCGCCTAACGACACACTTGGAAGTCGCTACATATTCGGAAATAAAGAGACAAATATTTGTGGCAAGATAAAAATGAAATTTTATTACAGCTCGTTTCAGTCGCAGCATTTAAAGCTGTCAGGTTCCTGCCTAACCATACACTCGGAAATCGCTGCATATTTATTTCATCCTTCGTTCTCAGATAAGACTGAATGTAAATATCATCCAATAGTGCAGAACATACTTGTATTAGATTCATAAGAAAGTAACAGAACGTGTTAACAACACTATCATGAAAAAACTTGCATGTAACGGGACGCGAACCAACAACTTTCGACTCCAAAAGCCACGACGTTATTAATTATGCTAAGACTTAACCTTGCGATTTTTAGCTCCGGACTTGGCTATCATATTCTGTCTTGAAGGGATGTATCTTTGATGTGCCATTAATTGGCATTTAATGGTAATGGTGATGTGTTTGTGATAAATTTTCAGTGCTCCATTACACTGAAACGCCACTTTGCAAATTATAAAAAAAGTGTGTTTCATTTTTAATTTGCAAATTATTGACGATAATATTTCACTGCTAAGAGGTATAACCGTCGATAAATCATTACGTGACATTTTATTATAGCAATAAATACAATAAATCATTCGAAGAACGACGGGTTTTTGTAAATCTCCGGTATGCGCGCATGAAATCTTGTGTGAGGCCCGTATCGAGCGCTAACGACAGTCGATAGCCAATCATGCGGTCGTCGATATTGCGCGTGGCGTCATAATGACATCACGTTTACAGGGATTGTTGTGAAAAGAACATTATCAGCCATTTTATGCTAAAGAAGGGTAACGCTTGTATTATATATTGTCTCTAGTCAGACGTGAGGGATAAAGCATGCTCATAGAGTTGGTCTCGTGGAGAAATTAAGCTTATTGTTGTGGCAGACATTATAGGCTGACGTCACCACTGTAGGAGCTACTCTCGCCGTCTAGTGTTGCTCGAATCAATGACAAGAGGAGCATCCTGCGGAACTATTTCCCTCGACAAGTTATGGGTCGGAAAATACTCCGAGCTGTACGCCTCCACAGCTGTGCATCTCCACCTCTACTATATTTAGGCCGGTGCACGGCCTCTGGGCAGTTAGTCATCGCCGGGAGTTACTCCGGCAATTTCGCCGATCTCTCTGCGGTTCCTCATTTGGAATAGCGCTGACCATCGCCGTTCCTGGACGAACTTCGTCGCAGCGGACACTGACTTGCGGACCTAGGGGTCGCGCTATGCCTCATTGTGTTAGAGCTGCATCACGAACATTCCCACGGAGTTACTGGAAAGTGACACCTCTTCCTGTGACTCGCATCAGACCAATACAGTAACGAGTGCTGTTACTTCTTTCTGTAATGGTTCCTGCATAAATAAGTACTATTACCAGTCCACTTGACTGCTGTTTTATCTGTCTGTACTGTCCCTAGTCCATAACTGACTTCAGACCAAATCTATAGGATTTACAATTCCCTGAATAAGTCTGGAAACACCTAGCTGCGTATTACCACGGATCAACATGGGAGTGATGTATGTGAGCTATTGGTTAGAATACAGAATAGTATGCTCAAAGGATGAGTAATAATGACACTACAGTATTGCACAAATAATTAGTGTACAAATTGGTATTTCTCAGTTTTATATAAACTGACTTTATATGTTAAAGCAGTTCTACTAAACGCACCAGATGGCACCAATAAGCGGCACGACTGTGTAGAGGTACGTAGTTTACAGTTCTGCTCAGTTTTAGTTCCGTTTGTATGAAGCTAGGACATGCTGCAAAAGGTGGTAGAACATGAGGCGAAAGTAATTGAAAATAGTTCGAAAGTGCCACATTCCTTATCGTTCGCGGGTAAAGATTACCACTTGGCACCAGAAGGCAATAGTGTCCGACAAATATCAAAGAAGTTGTAAAGACCATAGACCGTCATCGAGATATAGGCTCCTATGATGATCGTCGTCTCTCAAGAGCACCCCAAAATGCCAGGAAATGTATTTGGGTGAGACCAGTAAACGTAATAGACTCAAAAATAGCCGTGAACTGAACACAACTGGGGAATCAACAGCGAGACAGGTACTGGCAGAAAACAACCTCCATTGTTATGTAGCAGCAAGGAAACCATTGTTACGCTCTGTTAACGAGAAGAAAAGGCTACGGGAAACTAACATCGGACAACAGAAGACTGGGAAAGTCTTATTCACTGACGAATCCAAGTTAGAATTACGAGGGTCGTCCACAAAGAAAGTTCCGTTTCTGTTTCAATACGCGGCAGCGCTACGATCGCAGTTCCGAGCATGCGGTGCAGTTAACTCTGACTCCAGAAGAAGACATGTACGCCATTTTCAGATCGCTGCTGCCGACGTGTGCTTTGTAGTGCTTCTTTATAATATCACCCATAATTGAAAATGCCGCCGCCAGTGAAATCAGATCTGTGATTCATTTTCTAAATGCAAAGAAAGCTAAGCCAAAGGGGATTCGTCGGCAAATCTGCGAGGTTTACGGACAAAGCGCTATGAGTGATTCAGTGGTTAGAAGATGGGTCAGACTGTTCAATGAAGGACGTGATCAATTACACGATGAAGAACGAAGTGGACGCCCGTCTGTGTTTACTGATGAACTGGTTCACTCAATTGAAGAGAAGATTAAGCACAAGCCCCTAGCGACTTTCATCTCTTCTTACACCTAAAATCTGTCCTTGGTGGTCAACACTTCAACTTTCTATGATGAGCTGAAAGAACATGTTACCACATGGTTGAATACACAGGCGGCAACATTCTATGAAGAAGGCATACAAAAACTTCTGCCACGCTATGACGCATACAAAATTTCGGAAGCTATGTAGAAAAGTAGTTTAACAGTGAAGATTTTGGTACAATAAATATTTCTACTGTATCCGTACACGTTTGTTTTGTATAACCAAACGGAACTTACTTTGTGGACATACCCCGTATTTGGAAGTCAACACCGTAACGCTTGAATCCTCATTGCGTGATGCCAGCTGTGAAGCATGAAAGGAGTTCTGTGATGGTATGAGAGTCTTTCGATGGGGATACAGTCAGCGATTTGGCGAAAGAAGATGGAAAATTGAACAAAAGGATTATCATGCCATTCACCAGCGACGTGCCAAGACATCTGGTTGCGTCTGATTGGAAAAGGGTTTGTCTTGCAGCGAGACAACGACCTGAGACACACACCTTACTTATATCAGAACTATGTGAAATGCCTAGAGATTCAGAAAATTTTGAAAAACGTGGAATGGCCTCCTCAGCCTTTGATTGTAAGTCAATCGAGGTACTGTGGGATGAGTTGGAGGATCCGGAAACGGGAAATGATGCGTGCGAAACGCTTGTGGGAGGTCTGGCAGCAAGAATGGACACTCATTCCAACTGAAACCCTGGCGAAATTGACCCATCGTATGCCGAGAGTATGCAAGGCAGTGATTAGAACAATGGATGACAATTTTGAGGAACCTAAAATTTTTTCCTATGTATTGTCCGAGCTTAATAAACATTTAGAAGAAAAGTAAAGTAAAATCCAATTTTATAATGTATTTTCCTTCCATTGTCCATAATCAGTTGGTGTTTCCAAACTTATGGAGGGTACTGTAGGCCTAGATGGTATGATAGCAATACGAGGGAAACAATTTTCTTACAAAATTTTATGAATGAAATGAAAAGGAGAAGGGTGGTGCTCCTCAACTAATGCCAAAAGTTCGACTTCCTTTGTCACCACTAATAGTTAATTTTTTCTGTTTCTATATGATAAGCAGAAATTTTCCTGTTATAGACGAGAAGTGACGACGAATGCGGCTCTGCATTTACAACAGCATTGCCTGGTCCTATTGTTTGCCAATACTCTTCGTACGATGTTACTTTGCAAAATTTATTCATAGCGCAGTGTGTATGAATTTACAGCTCGTCTACATAAAACATTGGCTACTGTAACTCGTTCGCTCTCGTTCATTCTGAGACCTTTTAAAAGGAAATTATATAGTTGGAACAGTTTTTCTCAGACTTTCTTTGCTAGCCGTGAAGTCCCGTTCTGAGCGACAAAAACTGTGAAGTTTTTGCAAAGATGCTATTGTCTTGTATTGTTCATTATATGACAGAAACTGCTAACACCGGACTTATCAACAGGATGAAACAGAACTTCATCGACAAAATTTCGGGAGTTTTTCAGGGATGTTTTCCACGTGTTCTGGTGTTAAGGGATCTCCGATGGCTCGTTACAGTGTACTTTCACTTCGTTTCGCATCGACATTGATTTGAACCACTGTGCTTCTTGTTTAGAAACAAACTTGTTCCATTCACTCCCCGTACTTTCTCGCTAAGGACAAATGTAAGGATTTGGAAGCATATGTCACCAGGGGAAAGACACCGCCTACAGTAAAATTAAAAAGGCCCTTGGAGAAAAGAGACGCAACTGTATGTATACCAAGACCTCAGATGGGAAACCGTAAACCAATCTTAAGCAAAAAAGGGAAATCTGAAACGTGGAAGGAGTTGTAGAGGGTCTTTAAAAGGGAGATGCACTTGAAGGGGACGTAGACGAAGATGAGATGAGAAATATGATGCTGGGAGAAGCATTTGACAAAACACTGAAAGACGTAAGTCGAAGCAAGCAGTCGAAGACATTCCTTCAGAACTACAGATAGGCTTAAGAGAGCTAGCCATGACGAAACCCTTCTGCCTGGTGTGCATGATGAAAGAGACAGGCGAAGCACACACAGACTTGAAGGAGAATGTACTATTTCTACTTCCAAAAGAAAATAGTTGTTGAGAAGTGCGAAAATTAGCGAACTATCAGTTTAACAAATCATGTTGCAAAATACTAACATGAATTCCTTAGAGAGGAATGGAGAAACTAATAGATGACGACCTCTGGGATGATGGGATGGTCAGATTGGATTTCAGAGGAATATAGGAACACGCGGAGTAATACTGAACCTACGACTTCGTTTATAAAATATGTTTCTTCGGTCCCGGGTTCGATCCCCGCCACTGCCTAAATTTTGATAAATAATCAGCATTGGCGGCCGAAGACTTCCGGCATAAGAAGTCAGCCTCATTCTGCCAACGGCCTTGTCAAAGAGGGTGGAGGAGCGGATAGAGGTTCAGGGCACTCTCTTGTCCTAGGGGTGGGAAATTGCCCCTAAAGGCTGAAGAATCAGCAATGATCAACGACATGAGGATGCAGAAGGCAATGGAAACCACTGCATTAAAGACACGTAACGTGTATCCACAGGACATGTGGCCTGTAATTGAAGAAGTGTCATGATGATCTCTCCATTGGCAAAAGATTCCGGAATAGTCCCCCATTCGGATCTCTGGGAGGGGACTGCCAAGGAGGAGGTTACCATGAGAAAAAGATTGAATAATCAACGATAGGATAACGTTCTACGAGTCGGGGCGTGGAACGTCAGAAGCTTGAACGTGGTAGGGAAACTAGAAAATCTTAAAAGGGAAATGCAAAGGCTCAATCTAGATATAGTAGGGGTCAGTGAAGTGAAGTGAAGACAAGGATTTCTGGTCAGATGAGTATCGGGTAATATCAACAGCAGCAGAAAATGGTATAACAGGTGTCGGATTCGTTATGAATAGGAAGGTAAGGCAGAGGGTGTGTTACTGGGAACAGTTCAGTGACCGGGTTGTTCTAATCAGAATCGACAGCAGACCGACACCGACAACGATAGTTCAGGTATACATGCCGACGTCGCAAGCTGAAGATGAACAGATAGAGAAAGTGTATGAGGATATTGAAAGGGTAATGCAGTATGTAAAGGGAGACGAAAATCTAACAGTCATGGGCGACTGGAATGCAGTTGTAAGGGAAGGAGTAGGAGAAAAGCTTACAGGAGAATATGGGCTTGGGACAAGGAATGAAAGAGGAGAAAGACTAATTGAGTTCTGTAACAAGTTTCAGCTAGTAATAGCGAATACCCTGTTCAAGAATCACAAGAGGAGGAGGTATACTTGGAAAAGGCCGGGAGATACGGGAGATTTCAATTAGATTACATCATGGTCAGACAGAAATTCCGAAATCAGATACTGGATTGTAAGACGTACCCAGGAGCTGATATAGACACAGATCACAATATAGTAGTGATGAAGAGTAGGCTGAAGTTCAAGACATTAGTCAGGAAGAATCAATACGCAAAGAAGTGGGATACGGAAGTACTAAGGAATGACGAGATATGTTTGAAGTTCTCTAACGCTATAGATACAGCAATAAGGAATAGCGCAGTAGGCAGTACAGTTGAAGAGGAATGGACATCTCTAAAAAGGGCTATCACAGAAGTTGGGAAGGAAATCATAGGTACAAAGAAGGTAGCTGCGAAGAAACCATGGGTAACAGAAGAAATACTTCAGTTGATTGATGAAAGGAGGAAGTACAAACAAGTTCCGGGAAAATCAGGAATACAGAAATACAAGTCGCTGAGGAATGAATAAATAGGAAGTGCAGGGAAGCTAACCCGAAATGGCTGCAGGAAAAATGTGAAGACATCGAAAAGAGATATGATTGTCGGAAGGACAGACTCAGCATACAGGAAAGTAAAAACAATCTTTGGTGACATTAAAGTAACGGTGGTTACATTAAGAGTGCGACGGGAACTCCACTGTTAAATGCAGAGGAGAGAGCAGATAGGTGGAAAGAATACATTGAAAGCCTCTATGAGGGTGAAGATTTGTCTTATGTGATAGAAGAAGAAACAGGAGTCGATTTAGAAGAGATAGGGGATCCAGTATTAGAATCGGAATTTAAAAGAGCTTTGGAGGACTTACGGTCAAATAAGGCAGAAGGGATAGATAACATTCCATCAGAATTTCTAAAATCATTGGGGGAAGTGGCAACAAAACGACTATTAACGTTGGTGTGTAGAATATATGAGTCTGGCGACATACCATCTGACTTTCGGAAAAGCATCATCCACACAATTCCGAAGACGGCAAGGGGATAAGTGCGAAAATTATCGCACAATCAGCTTAACAGCTCATGCATCGAAACTGCTTACAAGAATAATATACAGAAGAATGGAAAAGAAAATTGAGAATGCGGTAGGTGACGATCAGTTTGGCTTTAGGAAAAGTAAAGGGGCGAGAGAGGCAATTCTGACGTTACGGCTAATAATGGAAGCAAGGCTAAAGAAAAATCAAGACACTTTCATAGGATTTGTCGACCTGGAAAAAGCGTTCGACAATATAAAATGGTGCAAGCTGTTCGAGATTCTGAAAAAAGTAGGGGTAAGCCATAGGGAGAGACGGGTCATATACAATATGTACAACAACCAAGAGGGAATAATAAGAGTGGACGATCAAGAACGAAGTGCTCGTATTAAGAAGGGTGTAAGACAAGGCTGTAGCCTTTCGCCCCTACTCTTCAATCTGTACATCGAGGAAGCAATGATGGGAATAAAAGAAAGGTCCAGGAGTGGAATTAAAATACAAGGTGAAAGGATATCAATGATATGATTCGCGGATGACATTGCTATCCTGAGTGAAAGTGAAGAAGCATTAAATGTTCTGCTGAACAGAAAGAACAGTGTAATGAGTACACAGTATGGTTTGAGAGTAAATCGGAGAAAGACGAAGGTAATGAGAAGTAGTAGAAATGAGAACAGCGAGAAACTTAACATCAGGATTGATGGTTACGAAGTCAATGAAGTTAAGGAATTCTGCTACCTAGGCAGTAAAATAACCAATGACGGACGGAGCAAGGAGGACATCAAAAGCAGACTCGCTATGGCAAAAAAGGCATTTCTGGCCAAGAGAAGTCTACTAATACCAAATACCGGCCTTAATATGTGGAAAAATTTTCTGAGGATGTACGTCTGGAGTACAGCATTGTATGGTAGTGAAACATGGACTGTGGGAAAACCGGAACAGAAGAGAATCGAAGCATTTGAGATGGTGCTACAGACGAATGTTGAAAATTAGGTGAACTGATACGGTAAGGAATGAGGGGGTTCTGTGCAGAATCGGAGAGGAAAGGAATATATGGAAAACATTGATAAGGGTAAGGGGCATGATGATAGGACATCTGTTAAGACTTGACGGAATGACTTCCATGGTTCTAGAGGGAGTTGCAGAAGGCAAAAACTGTAGAGGAAGACAGAGATTGGAATACGTCAAGCAAATAATAGAGGACGTAGGTTGCAAGTGCTACTCTGAGATGAAGAGGTTAGGACAGAAAAGGAATTCGTGGCGGGCCGCATCAAACCAGTCAGTAGACTGATGACCAAAAAAAAAAAAGTTCTAGGGGACGGATGACCCCAGATGTTAAGTCCCACAGTGCTCAGAGCCATTTGAACCCGTTTTTTGAGGATGTAAGATGAACAGCAATATTCAAACAAGGATAATGGAATGGAGTCAAATTAAATCAGGTGTTACTGAGGGAATTAGATCAGGAAACGAGACTGATAGATAAGTTTTTCTGTTTGGATAGCAAAATAACAGATGGTGGCAGAAGAAATGAGGATATAAAACGTAAACTGGCAGTGGCAACAAAAGCGTTTCTGAAGAAGAGAAATTTGTTAACGTCGAATATAGTCTTATGTGTTAGGAAGCCTTTTCTGAAGATATTTGTCTGGAATGTAGCCACTTATTGAAGAGAATTTGTTAACATCGAATATAGACTCACGTGTTAGGGAGCATTTTCTGAAAATACTTCTCTGGGGTGTAGACATGTATGGAAGTGAATGTAAGTGAAACAGTTGACACAAGAAGAGAACAGAAAGTTTTTAAATGTGATGCTGCAATAGATTGCTGAAGAGTAGATGGGTAGATCACGGATCTATTGAGGAGCTGCTGAATGGATTTGGGGAGACAGAGAAATTTGTTGCACAACTTGACTAAAAGAATCGATCGATTGATAGGACACATGGACACATTCTCAGACATCAAGGGAGCACCAATTTAGTACTAGAGGGAATTGTGGAGGCCGGGAACGGGGGGTAGAAATCCAGAAGGCTGTATGTTGTAGTCTTTGTTAGTTATTCGGAGATGAAGAAGTTTGCACAGGAGAGAGCAGCGTGGAGAGCTGCATCAAACTAGTCTTCGGCCTGAAGACGACAACAACAACTTGCTGTCGGCGATAGTGATGTGCCTACTTTACTCTTTGTCCTCAAGACTGAATTCAGTATCGCTCAGTCCTGCCTCGGACTTGTTTCTATGGTTGTGTTGGTTGTACGTTAACAGTGGTACACAGTAGCACAGAAATAACTGATGAGCAGTTGAGTGATAAGCATGTGTGGCTTCAGCGAACGCACTGGGGAAGCGGCACGGCAGCGCTAGGCTCAGCTGTTTCCACAGTGACTGCGCCTACACACAGACGCCCATGAATAACCTCATCCTCTCGTGTTACTACGTTTTGCTGATTCCTTATTACAGACATTTTCACTGTCTGAGAGAATTTTCACAGAAAGAAACGTAATTCTGGAAACGGAGTGGAATAAGTCCTAATTATATTGTTACTCTGTAACGAGCCACTGGAGACCACATGCCCCATATACCGAAGTACTCAGAAAATGTCCCTGAATAACCTCCGAAATTTTGCCGGCCGGAGTGGCTGTGCGGTTCTAGGCGCTACAGTCTGGAGCCGAGCGACCGCTCCGGTCGCAGGTTCGAACCCTGCCTCGGGCATGGATGTGTGTGATGTCCTTAGGTTAGTTAGGTTTAGTTAGTTCTAAGTTCTAGGCGACTGATGACCTCAGAAGTTAAGTCGCATAGCGCTCAGAGCCAGCATCCGAAATTTTATTGGTGGAGTTCTGATTCACCCCGTATATTATCAGTGAAATGTTTATCTTGTGCATTTTACTTATTCTGCCTTGGGACAGATACCTGAATTTTGCTCCACAGAACACCGTGTCCCTGCTTCCGCAATTTGTATACCATTGGTTTACTTAACGTTTGCTTTCCAGTATTTGGTTGCACCTTCAGTGGTCTTCTTTGTCGGCATTTTCACACCTTTCTCGTTCCCGTTGACTGTAGAATTAATGACGTTAACAGCAAGCAATCGCTGTTTCCCGCGATGTTTTTTGTCAGATGACGAGGCACTTGGCTACCTTAAGAGAGCGGACTTAGCCTCAGGCGCCACACAAACACGAGTGAACGTTGCACACCCAAGAGCAAAGCATCCGCATGAGTCGGCGCCACGTGCTGCGGCGTACAGCAGTACCGGCAGGTCGGAAGTGTGACGTATATCGCTTCCCCCTCCTCCAGCCAACCGTAAGTAGTCCGATCACTTTCCGTACTCGATTTGTGAGGTAAAAAGGCGCCCTACTTCGAATTGCAACGAGACTGTACCTAGTCACATCATCTAGACAGTTCCTGGTATATCCGGGTAACCGGTTCACCTTGCCGAGTAGTAACTTGGATTTTCGTAAGTCTTGCATATGTACAATGCCAAACCGTAATGACTTTCCTTCCAGAATGAAACATTGTTCGAAAGAACTCCAGTTGTCCAGCAGGTCTACCACCATCGAACGCTGCATGTATACGGGATAAACCATGACTTTTTTTTTGAGGCAACAGTCTTCTGACTGGTCTGATGGACCCACCACTAATTTCTCTCTTCCAACCTTTTCATCTCAAAGTAGCACTTGCAGCCTACATCCTCAATCATTTGCTGGATATATTCCAATCTCTGTCTTCCTCTACAGTTTTTGCCCTCTACAGCTGCCCCTAGTACCATGGAAGTCATTCCCTGATGTCTTAACAGATGTCCTATCAGCTTGTCGCTTCTCCTTGTCAATATTTTCCACATATTCCTTTCCTCTCCGGTTCTGAGCAGAACTTCCTCATTCCTTACCTTGTCAGTCCACCTAATTTTCGTCTGTAGCATCACATATAAAATGCTTCGGTTTTCTTCCGTTGCAGTTTTCCCACAATCCGTGTTTCACTGCCAGACAATGCTGAGCTCCAAACGTACATTCTCAGAAATTTCTTCCTCAAATTAAGGCCTATGTTTGGTACTAGCAGACTTCTCTTTGGCAGGAACGCCTTTTTTTTGCCAGTGCTAGTCTGCTTTCGATGTCTTCCTTGCCACGCCCGTCATTGGTTATTTTGCTGCCTAGGTGGTAGAATTCCTTTACTTCATCTACTTCGTCACCATCAATCCTGATGTTAAGTTTCTCGCTGTTCTCGTTTCTGCTATTTCTAATTAATTTCCTCTTTCTTCAATTTACTCTCACTCCATATTTTATACTCGCTAGACCACTCATTCCATTCAGCAGATCATGTAATTCTTCTCCACTTTCACTGACGATAGCAATGTCATCAGCAATCGTATCATTGATATCCTTTCACCTTGTATTTTAATTCCACTCCTGAACCTTTCTTTTGTTCCCATCATTGCTTTTTCGGTGTAAAGATGGAAGAGAAAGGGCGAAAGACTACATCCCTGTCTTACACCCTTTTTAATCCGAGCACTTCGTCTTGGTCGTCCACTATTATTGTTCACTCTTGGCTCTTGTATTACCCATCTCTCCCTATAGCTTACCCATATTTTTCTCGCTACGCTATTTTACATTGCCGAACGCTTTTTCCAGGTCGACAAATCCTACGATCATATGATGATTTTTCTCCTGCCTTCATAATAATCCGCGACGTCAGAGTTGCCTCTCTGTGCCTTTACTTTTTCTAAAGCCAAACGTCATCTAACACAGCTTCAATTTTCTTTTCCGTTGTTCTGTATATTATTCTTGATAGTGACTTGGATGTATGAGCTGTTAAACTGATTGTGCGATTACTTCCGCACTTGTCCACTCTTGCAGTCTTCTAAGTTGTGTGGACGGTATTTTTCCGAAAGTCAGATGGTATGTGGCCAGACTCATACATTCTATATACCAACGTGAATAGTCGTATTGCTGCCACTTTCTTCAATGATTTTAAATTCTGATGGGATGTTGTCTATATCTTCTGCCTTATTTGATCTGAGGTATTCCAAAGCTCTCTTAAATTCTGATTCTAATACTGGATCCCCTATCTCTTCTAAATCAACTCCTGTTTCTTCTTCTATCACATCAGACAAATCTTACCCCTCATAGAGGCCTTCAATGTACTCTTTCCACCTGTCCTCTGCATATAACAGTGGAATTCCCGTTGAACTCTTAATGTTATCAATCTTGCTTTTAATTTCACCGAACTTTCCTATATGCTGAGTCAATCCTTTTAAAAACCATTTCTTTTTCGATTTTTTCACATTTTCGTGCAGCCATTTCGTCTTAGCTTACCTGCACTTCCTATTTCTTTCTTTCTCAGAGAGTTGTATTTTTGTATTGCTGAATGCCCTGAAAGTTTTTGTACTTTCTTCTTTCATCGATCACCTGAAGTATTTTTTCTGTTATCCACGGTTTCTTTCCAGTTACCTTCCTTGCACCTATGATTTTATTTCCAGCTTCTGTGATTGCCGTTTTTAGAGATATCCATTACTCTTCAACTGTACTGCATGCTGAGCTATTCCTTATTGCTGTTTCTATAGCCTTAGAGAAGTTCAAGTGCACCTCGTAATCCTTAGTACGTCCATATCTCACTTCTTTGCGAACTGATTCTTCCAGATTAACCTCTTGAACTTCAGCCTACTCTTCATCACTACTACATTGTGATCTGAGTCTATATATGTTCCTTTGTAGTCCTTAGAATGCAGTATCTGATTTCGCAGTGTCTGTCTTATCATGATATAATCTAACTCAATCTTCCGTATCACTTGGCCTTTTCCAAGTATACCTCCTCCTCTTGAGAGTGTTAGAGTATTCGCTATTAGTAGCAGAAATTTATTACAGAACTCAATTAGTCGTTCTTCTTTCTCATTCCTTGTGCAAAGCCCATATTCTTCTGTAACCTTTTCTTCTACTCCTTCCCCTACAACTGCGTTCCAGTCCCCCGTGACTACTGGATTTTTATCTCCCTTTACGTACTGTAATACCCTTTCAATGTCCTTGTATAGTTGCACCTTACAATCCAGTATCTGATTTCGGAATATCTGTCTGACCTTGATATAATCTAATTGAAATCTTCCCATATCACATGGCCTTTTCCAAGTATACCTCCTTCTCTTGTGATTCTTGAACAGAGTATTTACTATTACTAGCTGAAACTTGTTACAGAACTCAATTAGTCTTTCTCCTCTTTCATTCCTTGTCCCAGGCACATATTCTTCTGTAACATTTTCTGCTACTCCTTCCTCTACAACTGCATTCCAGTCCCCCATGACTATTAGATTTTCATCGCCTTTTACATACTGCATTACCCTTTCAATATCCTCATACACTTTGTCTATCTCTTCATCTTCAGCTTGCGACGTCGGCATGTATACTTGAACTATCGTTGTCAGTGTTGGTTTGCTGTCGATTCTGATAAGAACAACCCTATCACTGAACTGTTCACAGTAACACACTCTCTGCCATACCTTTCTATTAATAACTAATCCTACTCCTGTTATACCATTTTCTGCTGCTGTTGATTTTACCCTATACTCATCTGACCAGAAATCCTTGTCGTTTTTCCCTTTGAAACACGTATGTAACATAGCAGCGATGGCGAGGCATTGTAGCATCTGTGACCAGAGAGTATGCGCTTGACCGCGCGAGTGTTGCGAGCGGTTCTCTGTGAGTAGCAGTCAGTCAGTCGTTGAGAGTGCAGTACAGTAGTCGTTGCGAGTCGGTAGCTCTGTCTAGTCAAGAGCAGTACTCAGTCTGTAGTCGTCATGCAGAGCGGTCGGTCAGTAGTAGCAGCCCAGTGCGGTTGTGTGATGTAGGCGGTCGGCAACACTGGTCAAGATGAGGAATAAGGTATACTGTTAATTAATATAATCATTAGATAATGAAAAATTTTATTTATTGTAATTATTCTCCAACAAGTCTCCCAATAATAATTTTTTTATTTCAAAAGCATTTTCTCAAAAATTTAATTTTTTATTGAACTCAAGATTTCGTTGCACTTCCCATTTCATTCCACTTCTTTTGAAGAAAAATTCCACTAAAATCACAAAAAAAGAGAATATTATTATTTGCAATGCAGTTCCTCCAAGCGGTGCGCAACAACAAGAGCAGATATGTGACATCCATTTATTCTGAGGTAAGACTTTAATTCTGATTGTTTTACACAGGGCCAAAGACCGATATTTCGGTTTAATTGAATTTTCTTGTCACTGAATGGACTTTAATTTTTTGAAGGATTTATATTTGAGTCAGATTGCGAATTTCACGTTTTGGTTGCCATTGTCAACACATTTTTGTGGGCGAGGTTACACTTGGCTCCCATTTCTATTAAGTATTGCTTTATTTTCTTTAAAAATTACGGTGGGGAGGTTACACTTGGCGACACCCAGTCCAGGATCGTATTTCGTTGAGAGTCTTTTGAACAACAGTCAGATATCTGCTCTTATTTGCTTAAGTATAATTAGGATTTGGCGCTACGCTTTTATTAATATTGTGACTTTCTTTCTACAGGTCAACGGCAATTTGCTGCTTTGTTGTATTTGTGTGTTGCTTTTGCATTGTGCTTATTTGTTTTGTGAAAAATTTTGACTATTGTAAAAATGCCGCGAAAGACTGTGAATAGTGTATCGCGAAGTATTGTGAATGAAATTACCGACTTAAACAACGTGACCGATAGTAATTGTGATACGCAACGTAATGATGACAATCCTGCGTTCACTAACAATCAGTGCATTCCAACCACTAATGATGACTTTCACCTTAATGATGAACAAACGAACTCAATTGTCTCGTCTGTTAACTTGACGACAATTGATGACGCAGAATGCTCTATGATAATGAGCGCTGCAGAGCTTAACACACCCGATTTGGAAAATTCAAGTAACGTACAGGCAAATTTGTCTAAAGAAAGTGATCAGGATACACAAAGTACGACGGATTTATTTAATTCCGGAACAGTGTCTGACAATGTACATCCGACTGATAAACGTTTTTGTAAATTACAGAATGACCAAATGGTCACACAAAACGCGACAATTGTAGATACACCATCAAACAGTAGTGAGAATAAAGTAGGTAATGTTACTTTGGAACAATTTATGACAATAATGCTACAGTCTAAGAACAAAAATGACGAAAATTTCAAACAACTTAGGGAAGATAACAAACACTTAAATGAAAAGCTTGACAATAAGAACAAGAAACTAGACAAATTTATTGAACAGATCAGACAACAGAGTGAAAGTTTCGACAACCATTACAAACAACTTAGCGAAACAATTGATAAAAGTTTCGAACTCACAAACGAAAAACAAGACGATCTTAAAGAACAGAACAAACAAGTTAGTGAGCAGATTACAGCTGTTACCGTGCAATGTCGGGACAATAAAGTACATTTACGTGTAGATACTAAGACTTGTGCTAATAACAGTAATAAAGAAGTTGGCACTGTTGCACAAGAATTAAGTAGCACACGTGTAGACACAACAGAATCACATAAAGACGGGATGATTGCAGTCACCGAACAATGTTCAGCAAACGAAACACAGATACACGAAATTAATGCAATCACTGAACAATGCCCTAAAAACGCAGTACAGATTCGCGACGAAGTTAATTTAGAGTCAGTGGAAGTTTCACACACTCCGAATACGGAAGTCAATAATAAAAGTGAACGACAGAACAACCAAAATGTCGCAAGTTTTCAAGTAACAGAATTAAAAACTATTTCAGTCACCAATAACACATCACAACAGACGCCACTTTATGAACATTTGTCAGACTTACGCAGCGTGTATAATGTGAGCAATTTACAGCAACTACGCGACTTAAAATCCGAAAAGCCACGCGACTTAAAATCTGAAAAACTACGTAACTTGAAGTACGAAATGACACAGACAAACAAATTCATACACAAACCTGAACGTGTTATCAAACTGAGTGACGAGAACGTAGATTTCGAGCAATTTGCATTTATAAGAAAATGTAATGAATTTAATAATGACAGCGTACAGGTACACGCTTTGTACTGTATACGACAATTTGTTTTTGTACTTTCACCGCTATTATGTGTAATGGAGAAACTAGCTTTGAACCAGAGGCGACAATTTGCTATTGTATTTTCATCAGCATTACGTATTATGCAGAAACTGGGATTAGCAAGAATACAACAATTTGCCTTTGGAATTTTACTGCCATTGCCTGTAACGCAAAAGCTAAAATTTATTTGCAGTGCGTAAAAGACCTCAGGGGATTCATTACGCTTTAATGAATATGTGCCGTAGCGAGCATAGGGCCCCGAGCTGTAGTAGTGCTGTTTCATCTTTAGTTTTCTGCACTGCTGCCTTCTCTTCTACTATCCTTTATATCTATCAAAACTGCTCTTTAACTATTGCTCTACCTAGTATTAAGAAACATGTAATGAAAACCGGATATGACAAATATTTTACCGAATGTGACAATTTTCAGTAGGCACTCCCGTAATGACAACTACCGCCGTAATTTTAATAACAGATAAAATCGTAATCATCAGTATGTGTAAAATTAACAGCAAACGCATTTTTTTGGTAACAATAGATGTTTTTCACCACAACAGCATGAAAGTAAGCCGGTTAGCATACGTAACTAACAATGCAGTCTGCAAGGTCAACCAAACTTTAATGTTTCGCCGCGTGCACGTATAGTCCCAGCTCCAACAAATAGTAACGCATGGCAGCAAAGAAATAACCACGTACAGACAACACACTATTTCAACTCGTATCGCAATGCACCGTATAGAAATTACTATCATGACAGACGTAAAATTAATGAGCACAATTTTCAGCGTACACTTAATAACAGTCGATCTTTTCAGCAGCACGAACATCAGCAACAACACATTATCATGAATGAAACAGACAATAGGTGTCATCTATAGCGTAACAGGTCAATAAGAAATAACAGAGCAGTCATATAGTGGATATGCCACAATATTCTCCCGTAAATAATAACACATACGATAGATTTTAACCAGATACAGCACAGACTGCATATTCCAGTAACGTAAGCAATAATTTAGACACGCAGAATTTTGTTCACGAAAATGTTATTAATTTTGACGCCATCCGACACATGTTTGCATTAGGACAGAATTACGACGTATGTAGACGATATTCTTATTGCAGAAGCTAACTGGTCCGAACACAATCTGATTCTTGAACAACTGTTACGAACTTTTCATGCACAAGGACTTACAGTTAATCTTAGTAAATCGCATTTTGGCAAAACTTCCATAAAATTTCTTGGACACGTAATTTCAGCAGAAGGCATTGCGCCTGATCCAGAAAAACTTCAAGCTCTACGTGACATTAGTGTTCCTACGACGAAGAAGCAATTACGCAGTTTTTTAGGCTTAATTAACTTTTTTCGCAAACTTATTCATCACACTGCTTTAGACACACCCAGATTATGTCAATTAACAGGTAAAAACAGTATTTGGTCTTGGGATAAGCAAGCACATTCTGAATTCATGAACCTGAAACATGCTCTGTTGAATGCTCCACTTTTATCGCACCCAGATCTTACTAGAAATTTTTCCATTGCTACCGACAGTTCCAACACCGCTTTAGGCGTACACATTTTCCAGGAAATAGAAGAAGATGGCTCTATAATAATTAAAAACATCGCATTTGCAAGCCGCATTCTGTCACCTGCTGAGCGAAATTACTCCGTTACAGAACTTGAAACATTATGTGTTGTATGGGCTTTTATGAGATTTAGGCACTTTCTTTATGGCAGACATACCACCGTCTACACAGACCACAGAGCAATACAATTTTTGCTTTCAGCTAAATTTACTCACGACAGATTAAGTAGATGGAAACTATATTTACAAGAGTTTAATTTTACGATTGTTCATATTCCCGGCACGCAAAATGTTATAGCAGACGCACTATCGCGTTCTCTCGGCAACAATCAGCAAGACGTAGCAACCAACTTCTGCAAAACAAATTTCAGTGTCATGTACATTCAGCAAGTTGCATTTGAAAATTTTATTTCATCGTCATTACAGGACATAGCACAAGAACAAAATAAAGACAATGTGTGGAAAGAAATTAAACAGCTTTGGCAAGATAAGAATAATGTTACGATTAGAAACCACTACACTGTACGCAATGACATTCTGTTTCGCCGCTCTCATCCTGACAGCAACAATTGGTTATTATGCATTCCTGACGAACTGGTTAACAAATTAATTTGGTACACTCATTTAAGTTACGCACATTACGGAGCACGAAAGTGTTTTCTTATACTGAGACAGAACTGTTATTTTACTAACATGGAAAAACGTATACGACGAGTTTTAGCGTCTTGTAAAATTTGCCAGAAAGCTAAATCAGACACCACTTCACATATTCCTCCTTTATATCCCATTATACCTGTTAAATTAAGACATATGGCCGCTGTAGATATTTTTGGTCCGATTCCGAGAACTAACAGAGGTTTTTGCTACATATTTGTCGCTGTTGAGCTCACTTCAAAATTTGTTACTTTCACTCCATTACGCAAAGCTACTGCTAAAACTGTTTCAAATGCATTTATAAAACATTTTCTATCTCATGTAGGGCATGTAATGAAAGTAATTTCCGACAATGGATCACAATTTCGTAGTAGTGTATGGACACGCATGTTACGAGCCAGAAACATTTCTCCGATTTATATATCCAAGTACCACGCTTCTTCGAACCCCTGTGAAAGATTAATGAAAGAAATTGGTAAACTGTGCCGAATATACTGCCACAAAAGACATATTGATTGGGATACACACATACTCTCATTCCAAGATGTAATTAATTCCATTCCAAATGAATCCACTATGCTATCTCCGACTGTTATACTGAAAAACGTTGAACCACCGAACAAAATTAAAGAATTAATAGAATTTCCCAAAAGTCGTCGCCTACGACACCACGAAATAATTGACATTGCGCTGAACAACCTCAAACGTGCCGCAGAGCGCCGGAGAAGACAGCAAAAACAGGTTTGTACACGCCGCGACTTTCACGTTGGACAGAAAATATTAGTGCGTACACACTATTTATCCAGCAAATTAAAAGGTAAGTGCAGTAAATTTGAACTTCTATACGCAGGTCCATATCGGATTCGCAGCATCCCTCACCCCAATGTTGTACACGTCGAAACTTTGAGAACCAGAAAATCGAAAGGCAATCACCATATATCAAACATTAAACCGTTTATTGAGTGAAACCACTGTATGATTCAACACACTATGATGCCATTTACTAATGCAATTATTTCACGTGACTAATTACTGATGATTATCGTATTTTTTCTTGGCAAGTGCCCGGCAAGATAAGGTTAGCAGGTCGCTTTTCTTGTCGTTACACATCAGACCGTGCACATTTTCCATTTTTTTGTGTATATGACTGTACTCCAGTTTTGTTTGTATGCACTATGAAATAGTTAAGATATAACACACACCAGTCGACTTTGACATTTTTTTTGCCTTATGACATCTCAACATCGTGACTGTTTCACATTTTTTTTGCTGCTGCATTGTATTATTCTGTGTATATTTTTTGCATCTGAACACTGTCAACGTCTTTAACATATTACGTTTTCTGTCATGTTATGCTGTATGCTTAATTGCGTCACCATTAACCAGTCATTATTTAGTGGGTATATGATTTAAATGCAAGACATTAATCTTTGTTCATCAATTTCAGAAAGAATAATGCGTGTAAGAGATAAATTCAACAGAAATGGGAATTTCACCTACGGAATAAACGAAAGAAGATGCGATAACTTTATGAGGAAGAGTAAATGGATCAGGATTAACAAGCATTAACAAGACTATACTATACTCATCGAAGAATAGCAGTCTTAACTAATTTTTTCTTTCAGAATACAAGGTGATTGATGCAGGTTGTCAGAGAGAACTACACGTCTTAGTTTTAGTGATGAAATATGCTAGAGATAAGGAATAGTTATGTAATGAGTAATGAAGTGATTTTTTGCAGATGATAGTGAATACTGATGAATAATGATGAAGGAAATGGTATTATGAATAATGAAGTTTTTCTTTACAGGTGATGATAATGGTGAAGTTATGATGATATGGATAATGAAGTTTTTTTTTTTTTACAGATGAGGATAATGTTGAAGTAATGTATTTATGCTACGTAGTTATTTAGGTATTTGTTGCAGTTTGCTTTGACAGCAGGTGTACTATTGCATAGTAGGATGACGGAAAGTTTTGGAAAGGACAGCTATGGAACAAATTTTATACACATTTCACTACTTGTTAATTCGAAGTTCACTACTTTTCAGCATAGTGTGCGTTTCTTCTTTCAGGTCAATAATCCGTTTTGTATTTTTTTCCAGGAGAAGTTTTTCATGACACTTACTAAACCTGTTACTTATTATACCTGTTCTAGTACTTGCATTTTTATATTTTTTACCCATTTGTGTTTATCATTTATAAATGTGATCACATGTACTGCCTTGTTACATAATCTTGCTACAGCTGACTCATGACGAATGACGTTACCTATCCTCATTTGCAGCAATAGGTCAAAAGCAAAAAGTATTATGCCTCAGCAATTAATTATCGATCCCAACGCAATGCATTGCTACCAAAAAAATGTATTACCAGTCCCACATAATGTCACTAGTTTATGATAATTCTGAATAATACTGATCAACTCTGAATAGCATGTCACTTGAGTAATGACCTCTTAATGAGACTATATTCAAAATAATGCTTTGTCACTAGCTAATAACTGCCACTGTTTGTTGTAATGATACTACTTATAATGCTTGTGATTACTAATGATTTGACTGTAATTAACTGATTTTAATAATGCCTTTGTAATGATCTGAATACTACTGAAGGAGGAACACTGTTTATTGTAATGTTACCACTTATAATGCTTGTGATTACTAATGATTTGACTGTAATTAACTGATTTTAATAATGCCTTTGTAATGATCTGAATACTACTGAATGAGGAACACTGTTTATTGTAATGAGTACTTGTAATGCCCATGATTATTAATGCTATGACTGTAATTAACTGATTTTTAATAATGACTTCGTAATAATCTGAATAATACTGAATGATGATTTTATTCAATACTTGCTGGCCACTGAGTGCCAATAATTAATGTCACTCCACGAATTGTTATTAATTATGCCATTGATTAGCTCTTGTTTCCAATGTTGATACTTTGTTGTTGGAAATGAATGTGACTGTTTCATAATGCTTTGTAATTAGGAAAAGACTAATGATTCTTAATAGATTGGAATGACACATAATTAATTAACTATGGTACTGTTTAATACTGCTTTGTAATTAATTAAGGCTAATAATTCTTACTATATTGAAATGACAAATGATCAATTAATTAACTGTAATTAGACAAATGATTAATTAACGACAAATGATTAATTAACTGTAATTAGACAAATGATTAATTAACTGTAATTAGACAAATGATTAATTAACGACAAATGATTAATTAATGACAAATGATTAATTAACTGTAATTAGGAGAAGGTTAATGATTCTTAATTATACTCTGTGACAAAAAAGAATGCGATTATTTCATAATGCTTTGTAACCAGGAAAAGAAGGCTACTGATTCTATGTAAAACAATCAATGAACTTTTTTCTGTAATACTACATACTTGGTACAGAAATGTTCAATAACTGGGCTATGAATGCCACAAACTACTAATTAAGTCTGTAATTGTCAATATTATGTGACTTGATGTCCTTCACCTCATAAGCTGACTACCCTGAATTATTGCAATGTCCATTTGTCCTGTCTATCCCAGTGATCATGGAGCACTATATTTGGTTTTGCACTAATTCTACGTTGGTGTGCCTTGTAAGAGTGTGGTGTTGACACGACATGCTGTCCACCACCATGAGCGATGAAGACATTATTATGGTCCCACTGTTTGGTGTACCTAATGTACTGCCAAAATGAAAACATGGAACATTACTACGACAGTTCAGTGTCTTGGCTACACTGATAAATTCTGATGGGAAAAGAACTTCAAGTTGTGTCACTTGGTGTTGTACTTCTGTGGAAAGATATGGACTTTCAGAGCAGCTGTGTGCAATCTAAAGTGCTACAACCATGATGCAATCCTTCCCTTTCCTGTCCTGATTCTTGTCACAAAAGAAAAAATTTTTTTTGGTAACATCATTTATGTTCATAGGTTATACATTTTTCGATTCGCTGAACTCCAATGCGAGTACACTTATGTCACTTGTCAACATAATATTTTTTGCCAGTCTGTTTATTTGTTCTGAATATGCTAAAGAATTTTTTCAGTGCCTGTGCACTTTATCTGTCAAATAATTTGTATATACTTTTCTGATTTGCTACTATGTTTTGTACTCACATTTTGTCTTTGTCTGATATATTTTGTACTTAGTGCGTGTGCACAACATTTAAATACTCTGTAAGTTGTAGAATTTTGTTAATTAAAGAAAAATTTTGCCGCGCTTGGCAAGTCCAAATGACTCACCATCGCTGCCAAATTTTTGCCCCCCCAGTGGAGGGTTATGAAACACGTATGTAACATAGCAGCGATGGCGAGGCATTGTAGCATCTGTGACCAGAGAGTATGCGCTTGACCGCGCGAGTGTTGCGAGCGGTTCTCTGTGAGTAGCAGTCAGTCAGTCGTTGAGAGTGCAGTACAGTAGTCGTTGCGAGTCGGTAGCTCTGTCTAGTCAAGAGCAGTACTCAGTCTGTAGTCGTCATGCAGAGCGGTCGGTCAGTAGTAGCAGCCCAGTGCGGTTGTGTGATGTAGGCGGTCGGCAACACTGGTCAAGATGAGGAATAAGGTATACTGTTAATTAATATAATCATTAGATAATGAAAAATTTTATTTATTGTAATTATTCTCCAACAAGTCTCCCAATAATAATTTTTTTATTTCAAAAGCATTTTCTCAAAAATTTAATTTTTTATTGAACTCAAGATTTCGTTGCACTTCCCATTTCATTCCACTTCTTTTGAAGAAAAATTCCACTAAAATCACAAAAAAAGAGAATATTATTATTTGCAATGCAGTTCCTCCAAGCGGTGCGCAACAACAAGAGCAGATATGTGACATCCATTTATTCTGAGGTAAGACTTTAATTCTGATTGTTTTACACAGGGCCAAAGACCGATATTTCGGTTTAATTGAATTTTCTTGTCACTGAATGGACTTTAATTTTTTGAAGGATTTATATTTGAGTCAGATTGCGAATTTCACGTTTTGGTTGCCATTGTCAACACATTTTTGTGGGCGAGGTTACACTTGGCTCCCATTTCTATTAAGTATTGCTTTATTTTCTTTAAAAATTACGGTGGGGAGGTTACACCTTCACTGACCCCTACTATATCTAGGTTGAGCCTTTGCATTTGCCTTCTGAAATTTTCTAGTTTCTCTACCATGTTCAAGTTCCTGTCATTCCACGCCCTGACTCATAGAATGTTATCCTTTCTCATGGTAACCTCCCCCTTGGCAGTCCTCTCCCGGAGATCCGAATGGGGGACTATTTTGGAATCTTTTGCCAATGGAGAGATCATCATGACGCTTCTTCATTTAGAGGCCACATGTCCTGTGGATACACTTTATACCTGTCTTTAATGCGGTGGTTTCCATTGCCTTCTGCATCCTCATGTCGTTGATCATTGCTGATTCTTACGCCTTTGAAGGGTAGTTTCCCACCCCAAGGACGGGAGAGTGCCCTGAACCTCTGTCCGCTCCTCCGCCCTCTTTGACAAGGCCATTGGCAGAATGAGGGTGAATTCTTATTCCGGAAGTCTTCGACGGTCAATGCTGATTATTAATCAAATTTTAAGTGGCGTGGCGATTCGAACCCGGGACCGAAAACGTTTTTATTACTAATCCAAGACGCTTATCACAGACCATGGGGTACGATGACTTACGGTGTAGCTGGCGGCAACACATGGGATTATTACAACCCCGAAATTCAGATACTAATACTAATGTAGAGCCTCAGTTCTGGGAGACAATACAGTTTAGGTACTTCAGCATTACCGTATATATAGACGATATGTGCATGCAGGGAGCAATTGAATATGAAGTGGCCAGGCACCTGAAACATCATATGTTTGATTGGGTCCTCTTCCAGGGTGGTCTCCTTTTGCGAGTTGACGAACTGGAAGACGAAATACTACGAGATAGTTCAAAGAAATGTAACGACGCCCTTGAACATCCTGAGAATGAAGATGTCACGGAGTTCACAAGAAATCCAGCACCACATGCAAAAACAGACAAAGACAACTGTACACTACCCAACAACAAGGAGAATATGGTATAACCAAATGTAGACCCTACATTACACCAGTTCGTTTTGTCTACGGGGTTAGCACACATTCACTACGAAAAACACAACGGTAAGGTAGCTGAACAGAATGACACATCCTGCACCGGCACATCACCAGACACAACCACCCCAGAAACGGACATGCAACGGTCACCTTTCACGAACAAGTCCCTGGAAGAGACCAAGAACAACAAGTCACTATCAGGGGAAATGCTCAGCGAAAATACATCAAACTTCACACTGCCAGAAATCATAAAGCAGGCAAAACATGCTGCACTGCAAAATTACTCGAAATCGGAGCAACAAACAAACAGTCAAGAACACCAACCAGACACAACCAAGGACCCCCAGCTAGATGCCGATAATCACGTAAACTACGAAAACTTAGAAGCTAACCTACGGCTTAGCAGACTAGAAAAGAAGGATATATTTCAAACAGCTGTTCGCTATGTTATACGAACTAAGCATGAAAACGGGGATAAAAGCTGCTTTCCAACTACAGAACAAACTGACAGGATGATCCTAAGAGTTGAAAGTCTGCCAACTAACCCCAAAGAACTATGTAAGCTTTTAGGAGAGGCATGCGCTCGAAGGGGATAGGGCCTAAACCTAGGGAAAATATACAAGGACTTCGTGAGAGCACATGGAAGTGTTTTCTGGATTTTAAAGAAACCACACCCAAGTGTTTTTCCTTCACTGGATATCCCTTATGAAGATAATACAACTAAACTGCCAGGCCAGTACCCTGGTAAACATCGAACTAGGTACGCTCTCAGTAGAAACAAAAGCAGACATCTCCTGCATTCAGGAACCTTTTCTGTGAGGCGGGAAGATTTCAGGGCTCCCCTTACCTTACATCACAATAGCAGGTACACGAAATGCGAAGTCCGCGACAATAGTAGTTAATAGAAACCTCATAGTAACACAGATCACCCAGTTTTGATCTGAACACATCGCTACAGCAGAAATAACAGACGGACAGGACGTATGGCTCATGTCGTCTATTTACGCTCAGTACTCGTATGATACAGAATCTTTCTTAGACAAAATAAAAGACATTGGATGACACTCAGAAAGAAAAAGGCAGCTCATTCTAACCGGTATCAAAGCGAAATCCCCCTTATGGAACTCAGAACTGACGACAGGGGACATCTAGTGGTTGACGTGGTAAATGAACGCAACCTTTTCATACTGAATAGGGAGGGTCAGCCACCTACCTACCACGGAGACGCCGGTCGTGTAAGTAACGTAGAAGTTTCTCTAGGGAATGCAAAATTTCTTCCACTAGTCATGGAGGGTACTGGATAGAGCCACACTCAGCGACCACAACGCAATCGTCATTACCACAGACAGATATCTCAATACACATAACAAGGACCATGAACAGCAGCATTTACTCATAAGAAGAGCCGACTGGCAAGAAGTTCGAGATACTGTTGAGGGGTCGTCAATACACACTGTTCAAGGCAGTATAGATTACAAAACGCATGTACTGACAGAGGTTCTACAAGGAGCACAGGAAGCAGCTATACCACGGGCAAAAATTGGGTGGGGACAGAAACAACGGTGGTCGACAGAACTGGCAAGATTAAGGAAGGATTCACCGAACGAAAGGAAGTACTACCAACAAGCAAAGACAGCTCCTGAAGACAGATTAAGACTTGACCTGTATCGTGGCGCAAAATAGAAATACCAAAAAACAACTAAAGACAACAAGACAAGACTACTGAACCAGTTTCGTCAAAACCCAGCTACAGAACGACATCTGAGGACAACCATTCAAGATAGAAACAGAACGAGTTAAGACACCGACAGTTCTGTCAACACTAAAACAAGCTGACAGCACAATGACGAGAGGATGGAGAAGCACAGCAGAATATCTTCAGAACAGGCTCCCCCCCCCCCCCCCCAGATGACGACCACACAAGACGAGCGACACCACGCTGACCTAGGAGAGAGCATGAGTCAACTATACATCAGTGACAGAGTAACCAGGTCATTCTCAGAAGAAAAAGTCGCGACGGCAATCAGCTGGCTTAAAAACCGAAAAGCACCCGGCCCAGACCAAATACTATCAGAAACATTAAAACAAACAGTAACGCAAATCACACCTTTTATTACTAACATGTTTAACGAGGCACTACTAACGGGCAGAATTACAAACATCTGGAAAACTGCTAATGTAGTAATAATCAGTAAATCACAAGACAAAGAGCCAAGAGACCCCAAAACGTACCGACCGATCTGCCTCTTAAACGCTCTCGCCAAGGTACAGGAAAGGCTCTTGTGTGACAGCTTACAATCGCACAGAAGCCTTCTCTGGCTAACGCCCCATCAATTCGGAAGGTTTATCAATAGAAGATGCCATCAACCAAGCACTGATATTTACAAATAGCATCAGTGACAAATACGTGGCCCCCATGCTCATCTACATAGCCTGGGCTTATGACAATATATGGTGGCGGTCCCCCTTCGTCAGGTTAAAGGGAAATGATGCTATCAGCTTCCCTCTACAATAGCCTCCTCGACTACAGCAGAGGCAGAGTGGCGGAGTGGAGGGCTGGTACACGCAAGGTTGTCAAGAGAATAACGAAGGGATGTCCACAGGGTTCGATCTGCGGACCAATATTCTGGGATATCGCAATCGAGCTGTTGCTGAACACACTGGACGGCGACGATAGGGTAAGAGGTGAGGTGGCGTACATAGATGACCTGCTCGTAGTGGTGTCAGCCAATTCGACAGCAGCACTAGAGACAAAAGGCACATAACGATTTCAGAACATTAACAATTGGTGCAAAGAAAATAAATTAAAAATCAGATGTTATCTGAATTCCGTCCTTATGGCTGGGAGCTCCCGTTTCCTGTCTTTAGAACACAGAGAGAAGACAGTATTAGATCATAATAGTCAGAGTATCGCCTTCTGCCATCCTAGTGATTGAAAGAGTTTTTTTTTATATTTTGTGACTGGAGTTCTTCGTCGTCACAGACGTGTACAAGAACCATCACTCCGATGCACTGGACGCAGTACACACAGTGATATGGCTAATTGCTTTGGCTTATTAGGACTATAAAGCTAAACAGCTGTGATCACGTAAATTTTGTATCCACTGAGGTTGCACACCACTGTACATCCTCTTTGAAAGTAGTGTCTTCTAGTGTTTGGTACGTAGGTGATGTCAGTCATCTCACGTTATTTATATTAGATCGCATAGCCATAAAAAGGGGCAGATTTGGGCAATTGATCAATCATATTAGTTAGGAAATCCATTTGTATCTCTTTATGTCCGTAGGACATCGACATACATTTGTAATATACAGGGTGAGTCACCTAACGTTACCGCTGGATATGTTTCGTAAACCACATCAAATTCTGACGAACCGATTCCACAGACCGAACGTGAGGAGAGGGGCTAGTGTAACTGTTTAATACAAGCCATACAAAAATGCACGGAAGTATGTTTTTTAACACAAACCTACTTTTTTTAAAATGGAACCCCGTTAGTTTTGTTAGCACATCTGAACATATAAACAAATACGTAATCAGTGCCGTTTGTTGCATTGTAAAATGTTAATTACATCCGGAGATATTGTAACCTAAAGTTGACGCTTGAAACCTCCGACGTTCAGTTGCGTGTTGTAACAAACACTAGGCTGACCCTTGACAGGATGTTCGACGGGCGTTCCGTAGGACGTGGAGGACGCATAAATTGGCCATCCCGTTCTCCTGATCTTACACCTCTGGACTTCTTTCTGTGGGGTACGTTAAAGGAGAATGTGTACCGTGATGTGCCTACAACCCCAGAGGATATGAAACAACGTATTGTGGCAGCCTGCGGCGACATTACACCAGATGTACTGCGGCGTGTACGACATTCATTACGCCAGAGATTGCAAATGTGTGCAGCAAATGATGGCCACCACATTGAACATCTATTGGCCTGACATGTCGGGACACACTCTATTCCACTCCGTAATTGAAAACGGAAACCACGTGTGTACGTGTACCTCACCCCTCATGGTAATGTACATGTGCGTCAGTGAAAAAGACCAATAAAAAGGTGTTAGCATGTGGACGTAATGTGCTGTCCCAGTCTCTTCTGTACCTAAGGTCCATCACCGTTCTCTTTGGATCCCTACGTAATTCGGTGCTCTCCGATACACACGATCGAACAGCGGAGGAGTGGTGCTCAAGCGTCAACTTTAGGCTACAATATCTCCGGATGTAATTAACATTTTACAATGCAACAAACAGCACTGATTACGTATTTGTTTATATGTTCAGATGTGCTAACAAAACTAACGGGGTTCCATTTAAAAAAACGTAGATTTGTGTTAAAAAACATACTTCCGTGCATTTTTTTATGGTTTGTATTAACCAGTTACACTAGCCCCTCTCCTCACGTTCGGTCTGTGGAATCGATTCGTCAGTATTTGATGTGGTTTACGAAATATATCCAGCGGTAATGTTAGGTGACTCACCCTGTATAAAGGGGTTTTAATCCACAATAAATGTATAAGCAGTAGTTACTGGTCCCCTTAATCATTCATTTATATTTATGTTGTAATTTATGTGTTAAACAGCAAGAAGGAGGAGATAATATCACCATTAAGAGATCCTAAGATGTGCTTCGGAGGGTAGTCGGACAGGGCCAAATCTTCATTTTCGCGTTCAGTATTTTCCGTTGCGCACATTCATTTTACACCCTCCTGGAGTAGCATCTTGGGCCTTATGACGAAAGAACTCGAAGTTTTAAGTTGTTGGGAAAACACGTAATCGAGAGCGACACTTTCAAAGATGTGATATCATTTCATGAACAGCGCTGAGTCGCATGGCGCATGCTCGCTAGTGACAGAGTACACCTACCTCAACTTGTTGGCGAGCGATACGGTTCCATAGATGCCTCCCGACGTCGTTATTCACTAGGATGGTGAAGGCCCAACGCCCCTCCTTGCCCCCCCCCCCCACCCCACATAAATATGATGTTACCATATTTCTCCAGGAGACGTTTCCAGGGCATTGGATCGGAAATTGAGTGGGGAGGGGTGTGGACGGTACCATTGCCTCGGTCCCTCGGTCTGCCGATCTGACTCTGTTGTATTTCAGTGCATGGCGGTTTCTCAAGGACATTGTTTACGGAACACGGAGATTCCAGATGAAGCAGATTTTAGACAACGAATTATACACCGCGGCAGGGGCCATAACACCTGACAAGCTTATGAGCGTGTGGAGAGGAGTGGAGAATCGTTTTGATATTTGTCGAGCAACGAACGGTGTCCGCATTGGACTGTATTAATATGCATAAAAATGTTCGAACTCCAGTATATGATGTTGGATAACGTACTTATAAACCTGTATACACTGAAGCGCCAAAGAAACTGGTATAGCCATGCGTATTCAAATACAGAAATATGTAAACAGGTAGAATACGGCGCTGCGATCTGCAACGTCTATGTAAGACAACAAATGTCTGGCGCAGTTGTTAGATCGGTTACTGCTACTGCAACGGCAGATTATCAAGATTTAAGTCAGATTGAACGTGATATTATAGTCGGCGCACAAGCGATGGGACACAGCATCTCACTTCACGAGTGTGCCGTGAATATCAGGAATCCGGTAAAACATGAAATCTCCGACATCGCATGCTGCCAGAAAAAGATCCTGCAACAACGGGACCAACGACGACTGATCACTAACTAAGTGCAACCCTTTCGCAAATTGTTACAGATTTTAGTGCTAGGCCATCAAGAAGTGTCAGCGTGCGAACCAGTCAACGAAACATAATCGATATGGACTTTCGGAGCCGAAGGCCCACTCATTTACCCTCAATGACTGAACGATGCAAAGCTTTACGCCTCGCCTGGGCCCGTCAACACTGATATTCGACTGTTGATGACTGGAAACATGTTGCCCGGTCGGACGAGTCTCGTTTAAAATTGTATCGAGAGGATGGACGTGAACGGCTATCGAGGTTTCATGAATGCATGGACCCTGCATGCCAGCAGGAGACTGTTCAAACTAGTGGAGGCTCTGTACTGTCTGATAACCTGCATCCATTCAAGTCCAATGTGCATTCCGACGGACTTGGGCAATTCCAGCCAGACAGTGAGACATTCCACACGTACAGAATTGCTACAGAATGGCTTCAGGGAAATTATTCTGTATTTAAACACTTCCACTGGCCACCAAACTCCCCAGAGATGAACATTATTGAGCATATCTGGATTGCCTTGCAATGTGCTGTTCAGAAAGGATCTCTACCCCCTGGTACTCCTAAGGGTTTACGGACAGCTCTGCAGGATTCATGGTGTCAATTCCCTCCAGCACTACTTCAGACAGCAGTCGACTCCACGCAGCGTCGTGTTGCGGCACTTCTGCGTGCTCGCGGGGGCCCTACACGATATTAGGCAGGTGTATCAGCTTCTTTGGCTCTTGAGTGTAGTTACTGGAATAGAAGCAAATGTTTCTGCGTACCTCTAGCGTGGACACGTGCTATATATATATATATATATATATATATATATATATATATATATATATATAGAGTCCTGTAGGAGGTAGAATTTGTCAAAATTAGAAGAAATACCTGTGGAGATATGGACCAGTCTGTCATCTCGTTCCCATCTGTTTCGTATGTAAACACAGACACTATAGACAGTGCTGCAAGTTTTTACTACTCATTCCGACATGGTCTTCAACCCTTCTTCGCAGTAAATCACACACTCTTTCAAGTACAAATGGCGCCATTCAGATTGCGTCACATGCGCTCTTGTGACGTCTGCAGATTGTTGATGGGTTGGGCATAGACCGACGCCTTTAAAATGCATCCAGAGCAACAAAACCAATGCATTCAGGCCCGCTGATCGGAGAGGTCACGTTCCTCGGACAGTACGACTCCCATCAAATTTTGCGGTCATGTACTGTCACACGATACAGAGAGAACGTGGTCGTGCTTCACTGTGTGTAAACCTCAGTCGTTGTCTTTCTGCCAGGGTAACATTCTCCAAATGCGCTGGTAGTTCATAGCGCAGAATTGGTACTACCCAACACCTGTTATTCTATGTAAAGTTTTTTTTTAAATTAGCGCTACCAGTCACAAACTTTGTCAACTATTGTATTGCTTATTTATTTAGCGACAGGTTTCGAGGGTTAAACCTCATCTTCAGGCTAAATGGCATTACAAAAACAACTTTACAATAAGATTATAATGATGTTACATAGTCTTTTCGCAAATGTTATGGTCATCTTTGTTCTTCTGGCGTGGCAGTCCCGTTGTGATGCGTTGCAGTGTTTCCATTTCCGTGGCTCTCCTGGTCACTTTTCACAAATTGTCACTAACTTAGCAGTAACTTGGAAACAAGATCACCAACAGTTCTGTAGTGCAGTGGACAAGATGGGAGTCGAAATACAGCTGGTTTCGATTTGACTATCGATTTGTCAATCTATGTGGTGTCAGATGTTTACATGTCTTCTGCACGTCTTGTTATCGTATTACGGATGTAAGTTGATGAAATATCTTACAAATTGAGCACCTGTTACTATATTATTGAACGCATCATGATATAAACTATTTATATATTTCTAAGCTATCGCTGGGGCTAATGTCAGACGATTGTCATGTTATTCTAGGAGTAATGTAGTGAAATTGGAAAAGAAATGCGAATTTTTGAAGTCTGTCATCTCATTCAGGATCTCGATATTCCCCATGTGGCCATGGATGAATATTTCATTTTCTTCCAAGATGTCCATTTCCAGCTCTTTTCTAAATTATGTAGTACTTTGAAATCGTTGTCTATTGTAATACTGTGTCCTCTTTCATTTATATGTTTCGTTATAGTTGATTTATTCGGTTTGCCAAGTCTGAAGCAATGTGTTCTTTAAGGTGGGTTTTAAAATTTCTTGCCCTTTGGCCATTGTAATAATTGTTGCAATGACTGCATGCAATTTTATAAATTCCTGCTTTGTTACGATTCTCTGTAGGATGTGAGATACCATGTATGAGTTTATTTTTTAAGTTGTTGTTGGTGGCAAAGGTGATCGCGATGTCTGTTTTTTCGAACAGCTTGGCTATTATGTCTGATATGACACCTAAACATGGTAACGTTATGTACTTGGGTTTTTGGATGTCTTTTTCTGAGCAGCTTGTGTTGTTCTCCTGGAATATTATTTTACTGATGCTCATTCATTCTCCCTTCATGGGTTCTAGTCTTTCTGTCAGAACTGGGTCTGCCCTTTGAGGGCTTCTGGTGGTGTTTGCACATTGGTCCCTATAGACTTTGTTAGTACATGGATTCCATTTTGTACTACGTTGGAAGCATTTTCCATCCTTGTCCATTCTGCAGTCACAGTTTACGATCTCTATCTCCCTCCTGACAGGCCACCTACATCTAATGTCCTAACTGCCTTCATTCATCAACTCTCCCCTGCCTTCCTCCTCCTTGGGGATTTTATGCCCATCACCCTATGTGGGGCAGTGCTTTTCCATTTAGTCTAGAACTCCTCATTGACCGATTTCTTACAGACCACGATCAGGGCCTTCTTAATGATGATCCCTCTACTCATTTTAGTGCCAAGTATGGCACTTTCTCTGCCAGTGACCTTTCACTCACATCCCCTCCACTTCGAATGGAAACTTCAATTCAGCAAACCTTTTCTCAGCGCCGCCGTCTTGTCGCAATTTTCTTCGATCTTTGTGAGGCCTAAAATACAGCTTGACACCATCTTTTCCTCCTTACACTACAAGATTGTGGTCTCAGAGGCGTCCTCCAGATTTTTATTCGCCAGTTCCTCTCCCACTGATAGTTCAGAGTCCAGGTTGACATTGTTCTCAGCTCTCCATAGACCCAGGAGAATGGCCTTCCACAGGGTTCTGTGTTAAGTGTCCTTTTACTCGTCGCTATTAATGGACTTGTGGCCTCTGCCAGACCGGTGCTCACCCCTGCTCTGCATTTGGGCTAACTCCCACTTGGTGGTCTCTATGGAACGATAGCTCCAGGGTGCAATCTGGTGTGCTTGTGCATGGACACCCTTGCCTGGTTTTCACTTCTCTCCCCTTAAGTCGAGGGTGGTGCACTTCTGTCGCATCTACTATCCATTGTGATACAGAGCTCTACCCCAACGCCCCACACCTAACCATGGTTCCCGAGATCCGTTTCTTGTGTCCTCATTTTGACAATAAGCTTACTTGGTTGTCCCATATCCATCATCCAAAGGTTTGCTGTTTTTGTAAACTCAATGTATTTCAATTCCTTGCCCACAACTCATGGAGCACAAATCTTTCAACCCTTCTGCACCTTTACTAGGCATTAGTTCTTGTCTGGACTATGGTTGCGAGTTCATGGATCAGCTGCCCCTTCCAAACTGCACCAAGTTCACCATCACAGTACCTGTTTAGCCACTTTCGATTCGGCGCTCTCAGATGCTGGTTTCCCATCCATCAACATCTGCTCTTCCCCTGCTCACTCCTCACACTCCATACTTTTTGCGGCTCTGGGCCATTGCCCACCCGCTGCCTGACCTTGGGTGTGCTCAACGACTGGCCTTTGCCCCACCTGTCTACCATGACTTCCGTCTCCCCTCCTTATTCTCTGCCCCACATTCTCCCCCCCCCTTCCCCACTTGTTTAGTACCTTGGCCTGATTTCGGATGGATGTCTTCTAGGATCCGAAAGCCTCCATGACTCCAGTGATGTTCCATCTTTTGTTCAGAACACTGTTACAGGAGTTTCAAGATGCTATTGTTATTTACACCAGTGTCTCTAAATCAGCCGATCATGTAGGGTACGCCTTCATAACCTATGTTGGCATGGAACACCATCTCTTGCCCGCCTCGTGTGGAATGTTTACTGCAGAACTGACGGCCATCTATTGGGCCCTCTGTTTCGTTAAACAGTCCTCACTCACATGGGTTTTGTTGTGTATGGACTCAGTGAGTGGCCTTCAGGCTATCGCTCAGTGTTTTTCACACTTCCCCTTGGTCTCTGAAATCCACATCCTTCTCGCTGTTCTTGTTGATGCTGCTTGTTAAGTTGATTTCTTTTGAGTTCCTGGTCACGTAGGTATCCTTGGGAGTGGACTTACTGATCGTCTGGCTCAGGTGAGAGGGGAGAGGGGGCTGCCTGCTCCCCATTCTCTTGCGGCTTTACACAAGATCCCTTCTTGCGCAGTCATGCACCGACTCTTCGGAGGCTCTCCATCTGTCTTATAAACGTCACACAATCAAGGAGCCTCCCATCACGTGATGTTCTTCCCACCTCTCCTGGCGGGAATCTACCACACTCTGCCATCTTCGTATCGGCCATACTAGGTTGACCCATGGATTTTTACTCCAGAATTAGCCCCTCCCAACCCCCCCTTCCCGCCTTTATAGTTGCCAGGCTCCTATCAGGGTGATCCATATATTACTGGCCTGCTTCCGCCTTTCGGCCCTTCACACTAAATATGGCCTCCCAACTTCCTTTCCTTGGGTGTTAATGGACGACCGTCACATGGTTATGTCCGTCCTTGGTTTTCTTTGTAAAAGTGGATTGTCGTCTCAGGTTTAAGTCCTTGAATTTTTATCTGGAATTTGAGTCCCTCACTTAGCGTAGGCGTTGGTTATGGAAGCCTTGGCCTTGTCTCCACACTGGCCAGCTTCCCCTCGCTTTTTTCCCCTCTGGTCTGTTGTGCACTTTTGTTTCCGCTTTTCTTGTGTTCACTTCCTCTGGTGTTGTTCCTGTTGTATCGTGATAATGGTACAGAGTGAGTGTCGGGATGGGTCGATGCTGCTGCTGGTGCCACACTGTGCTTTTCATTTCTGGACCACCCCCGCTCTCCCCATTTCCAACAACCCTGCTCCTGTTCTTTCCTCTTCCAGCTGCCGTGACGTTCCTTTCCTCTCTTTATTTACCCATTGTCCCTTCCCTTTGAGTGGACTGTGCTGTTTGTGATGTTTCTCCCTTGATTTCTGCCATCTTATATCATGCGACCGACGACCTTGGTGGTTGGTCCCTTCCCCCACAATCAACAAACCAATCATCTATCAAACTGTGCCAAGCTGAGTAACTACTCGTGTAAGGAACCACAGGTGGACCAACGCTTTATATGGTCGCTCACTTTGTGCAGCTCTTTTTCTTGAAATAACCATCCAGTTTTTCGGGAATTGCAATGACCTATCAATTTCCATTCCATTCGGCTATTTCTTGTGTGGTGCGTCGTTTTTTTTCTTAGGGTGTAAACTAAATTTTATGGAGTAGAAATAAATTAATTTCATAATTTCATCGAAAGAGTGTATTTTAATTTTTGTTATACGCAGGGCGAGGAGAGGAGTTTGTGTGGCATGCGATACAAGGCTAGTAAATCATTTAGGAACATGAGGTCAATTTTGAGAGAGAAGAATCTGATTTAATATTATACATTTAAATGTTAAAAATCATTCTCAGGCTGCCTATATGAGTAATGTCCAAATGCCACTAATAAAAAATTTATAAAAATAAATACCTTGGTTAATCAAGGAACCAATTGACTGCGTGACTCGCATCTATAAGTAGGATCGAGTATTCTTCCGAGGCTCCACGCCTCGGAGCTTTTTTTTCTGAGTCGCAGTTGCAGGAGGAACTAGTCGGAAAGTTAAATGTACTCCACCAAACTGCAGCCATGAGCTACTCGCTGACGTAGTTCTTTGCCACTCAGCGGCAATTTAATGAATGCTGTTGACGACAGATCTACTAGAAGTTAATCATAGTCGTGATCCGTGCTGTACATTTCCTATTATCTTTTCCTTTTCACGTTGTAGAAAATCAAACCTGCAGTCTAAAATGGAAATTAACATTATGAGGCAATGAAGAATTTTGGTACACAGTAAATAACAGATATATCTAATTGAGATCCTGTGCTGTCTGAAATGTTATCTGGTGTTCAACAAACTGGAAGGAAATAAAATGTAACTGGTAAAAGTTACTACTCGACAACACCACAAAATGTTCAAATCTGTAAGAATTCCTAACGGACCAAACTGCTGAGGTCATCGCTCCCTAGACTTACACACTACTTAAACTAACTTACGCATAACAACACATACACCCATGCCCGACGGAGGACTCGAACCTCTGGCGGGAGTGGCCGCGCAATCCGAAACATGGCGCCCCAAACCGCGTGGCCTTTCCGCGCGGCAAAAACACCACAGACGATGCACAGAATGCAGGAGAAAAAAGTACTCTTTTGTCATTCAATTTTCAAAAACCGTAAATGACGACATCATATGGACAAGACACTAAGCTTTATGTAACTAAAAGCGACACAGCCTGCATCTGGCACAGTAACTCAAACACAAGCGTGCGCAGTCGTCTCGAGATAGTCAAGCGGCGAGCAATACGAGAATAACGGTGTAGTTTCGTCTAACGAAAGGGCTTGCTCAAGAGATGAGAGTTTGCGAAAACGACGTTATGAAATAAATTCCTCGGAGTTTCACAAGAAAGTCCAGTAGAAGTATTTCTCCCGTTGACAGCACACTTCGCAGCGCTTTAGCGGGCACGTTTCTGGCTGTTCCCAAATACGCAGCTCTGATTGTCATAAACCACGCTCTTCAAAAGGACAAACATTTCTTAAATTTATTAAGTAGAGTAGAAATACAGGATAAAACTCACTAGTATACTGAAAAGCAACTCTCATAAAATGTAGTCATGTGAATGTATCACCACCTTCTCCTTCTGAAATTAAGAAAGTTAAATATTCTTTCAAAAACAAAAGCTCATCCGGTTTTGACGGTCTCTCCAATAGAGTGTTAAAGATTTGTTCCTATGCAACAAGTCCTATCTTATGTGAAATATGTATGAAACGTCCCCTTAGAACAATTGTACATGACTGTGTTTAATCTGACACACAATATTTTTAGCGCAACGCAATCTCACTTTCAAAAATCCGTACAAAAGAATGGCCCTGACTAACATTAACCTATACGTTTCACAAATCACTTACCTCACAAAAATCTTGGTTACTCGAACTACTGCAATACAGCGAGCGCCACTACTGCCAGCTAAATAAAAGATTCAAACTATGGAAGGCACTAACTACTGATAGGCATAGTTAGCAAATGAAAGATTTTAATAGAGAACAAACAATTATTTACCTTAATAGTCATCAAAAGTCATAATATATATAGCAGTTCATGACATCCAGTCTTACAAATTTCAAAACTCCGCCATCTCTCTCCCCACATCCACCACTGATGGAGGCTCACCTCCAGCTGCGCAACGCTACGCGCTGTTCACATCCAGCTGCCCAACACTACAATGGCAGACAACAATGCAAACTAGCCACAGACTGCACACAGCACAGCCAGTGATTTTCATACAGAAGGCTACGTAACGTTGCCAATAAGAAAACATGAACAGCCTACTTACATATGTAATGCATGACTAACTCAAGGCATTTTTCCAGAGAGACTGAAATATACCGTTGTTAAATCTCGCTTTAAAAAAAGGTAATAGGAGTGATGTCAATAACAACAGGCCTGTTTGACTGCTGACATCACTTTCCAAAGTTTTCGTGAAGGAGAATTATTCTAGAACAGTACCTCACCTGAGAACAATAATATTCTTAGCAAATCAGAGTCTGAGTTTCAGAAGAGTTGCTGAACTGAGAATGCCATTTACAAGTTCAATCACCAAATTTTAGAAGCATTAAATAACAATGCAGCGCCGGATGGTATTTTCCGAACGTATCTAACGCATTTGATTCTGTGACTCACAATATTATCCTTGACTAACTAAAGTTTTTTGGGATAGTTGGTATAAACAACCAATGGATAATTCATATCCAACCAAAAGAAAGCAGAAAGTTGTACTTCGTAATTCAGCCAGAGTAGTCCAGCGGCATTATTCTGCTTGGGGAAAATCACGTGTGGGGTTTCCCATGGCTCTGTCTTAGGTCTGCTATTGTTTCTCATACACATAAACGATCTTCCGTTTAATATTCAACATACAGAATTAGTTCTTTCTTCAGAGGACACTACTATTGTAATCAGATCAAGTACACATACAGCAACAGAAGAAATGGTAAACGATGTTTTTAAAAGTGTCATTGACTGGTTTTCTGCGAATGGTCTCACCTTCAATTTTAAAAGGACACAACATATTGGTTCCTGTACATCTAGGGCTGCTACTCCAATAATAAATGTACGATATGGTAAGAAAACAATAAATAAGGTAGAAACTTCAAAATTCTTAGATGTCCATATTGATGAGACTTGCAACTGGAAAGAGTATATTTTGGAACTCCTAAAACAACGTAGTTCAACCACAGTTCCACTTAGAATCATTGCAAACCCTGGGGACAGACAAACCAGTAAGATGACGTATTTTGCATATTTTCACATTCAGCAATGTCGTACGGGATAATGTTCTGGGGGTAAGTCTTGTTTATGAAGGAAAGTCTTCATTGCTCAAAAAGCGTTGTAAGAATAATGTATGGCGCTCACTGTTGATCGCCTTGTAGATATCTGTTTAAGGAGTTGGACATTCTGACCACTACTTCACAGTATACTTATTCCCTCACAAAGATTGTTGCAAATAACACGCTGCAGTTCGAAAGGAATAATGATCTACATAATTACAATACCAGAAGAAAAAATTACACTCATTACACCACATTCAGATGGTCTTAGTGCAAAATGGGTGCACAATGCCGCAACTAAGATTTTGGGTAGCTTACCTATTGATATAAAATCGCTGACAGAAAGCAAAGTAAAATTTGAAAACCAATAGATAAAGTTGTGCCTTGACAACTCCTGTTCTGTAAAAGGATTTCTATTATTACATTTTGTAAAAGGTGGTGGACAGGAAATACTGACTCATAACTGTAAATTTAATAAAAAATAGAAAATATTATAAATGTTCAACTTGTAGCCATATTTACAGAGTAATTTTCAATGTGAATGTAATATGACTCATTCACATCCTTACGATTTAGCGTGCAAATAGTCCATGGAACATGAAATTAACTAACTTCACGAGGCAATTTAACAGGGCAAAATGATCTCCCACGAAGCTCAGTAACAAACATCACATATTCATAACCTCCATCAATAGAAGAATATTCTACACAGAAGTGTGACATTGGAGTTGCGGCGGGGCGGAGTAGGTCGTCTGTGTTGTTGTTAACTCTATCGTTCAGTCCACCTACCTCGATAGGGTTCTTGCCGATGCCCCTTCACTCTGTGGTAGCAGATACGTGCTAGGCAGTGTAAAGCAGCGTTGATGAAACCACTACCTAATACCTACCACACAGAGGCCACTTAACTCTAGTTGAAAGTCAGTTCCTGAAAGTTCATGATTAAAAAACAGGCGTTCGGGATATTCAGTCTACTTGCAGAAAAGCGTTTAGATTGACTCTGCTTTTTATTTATACTAAAACACGTAAAATGGCTATCAGACCAATTGTGTGATTGGATTGAGGAGTTCCTAGATAACAGGACGCAGCATGTTATTCTCAATGGAGAGAAGTCTTCCGAAGTAAGAGTGATTTCAGGTGTGCCGCAGGGGAGTGTCATAGGACCGTTGCTATTCACAATATACGTAAATGACCTGGTGGATGACATCGGAAGTTCACTGAGGCTTTTTGCAGATGATGCTGTGGTGTACCGAGAGGTTGTAACAATGGAAAATTGTATTGAAATGCAGGAGGATCTGCAGCGAATTGACGCATGGTGCAGGGAATGGCAATTGAATCTCAATGTAGACAAGTGTAATGTGCTGCGAATATACAGAAAGATAGATCCTTTATTATTTAGCTACAAAATAGCAGGTCAGCAACTGGAAGCAGTTAATACCATAAATTATCTGGGAGTACGCATTAGGAGTGATTTAAAATGGAATGATCATATAATGTTGATCGTCGGTAAAGCAGATGCCAGACTGAGATTCATTGGAAGAATCCTAAGGAAATGCAATCCGAAAACAAAGGAAGTAGGTTACAGTACGCTTGTTCGCCCACTGCTTGAATACTGCTCAGCAGTGTGGGATCCGTACCAGATAGGGTTGATAGAAGAGATAGAGAAGATCCAACGGAGAGCAGCGCGCTTCGTTACAGGATCATTTAGTAATCGCGAAAGCGTTACGGAGATGATAGATAAACTCCAGTGGAAGACTCTGCAGGAGAGACGCTCAGTAGCTCGGTACGGGCTTTTATTGAAGTTTCGAGAACATACCTTCACCGAAGAGTCAAGCAGTATATTGCTCCCTCCTACGTATATCTCGCGAAGAGACCATGAGGATAAAACCAGAGAGATTAGAGCCCACACAGAGGCATACCGACAGTCCTTCTTTCCACGAACAATACGAGACTGGAATAGAAGGGAGAACCGATAGAGGTACTGAAGGTACCCTCCGCCACACACCGTCAGGTGGCTTGCGGAGTATGGACGTGGACGTAGATGTAGAAGTCCGTATTTAATGTGGTGAAACGTTGTCATTGAAATTCCACTGTCTGTATAACAAATATCCACTCGAAAAGCAGCCAGAATTTTAGCAAGTCCGACCCCACTAATTTTCACGTTCTACCAGTAACAGACCCACAAGTATTCGCGAGTTAAACATTCGGTCGTTTCAGTGGTCTTCTTCGTAAGAGGTGCTCGCCAAAATATTCCGTACAGAGCACGAAACACGCCACGCGGAGTTGTTACTACGACCAGAAAGTTCACACGTTCATATCTCTCAAACTATTGAACTTAGAAACACCAAACTTTCTTTAAAATGTTCGTAACTCCAGTCGCTTCAGTAACGATATGTTCGAACCGAAATTAGCTCACTATTTCCTCATCTTATAGAGTATTTTTAAGTAGCGATCTAACATTATGTTAATCCTAGGCTGGCTAGGAAGTGACTCTCTCGATGTACTCTACTGTGCTCCTCTATTCACACGGGAACAGCTTAATTCTTATTGGCTATTAATCTATACGACCAATCAGAACGTTCATTCCTGATCATTCTCGCGGCAAATCTTGTCTTATCCAATCACTAATTTGATAGTGATTAATGTCAGCAAAACTTCTATTTCTTGTATTGTGTTTAATCAAAATAGGAAAAGTGCGAAAAATTCTTCAAATTGACAAATAAACTTATTCCGCCTCTATCTTCCATTCTGGCTGCTTTTATACAAAAGCATGCTCACACCGACATCCGTCACCTGAATCGTGGTTGCAACATAACTTTCCCACGGTTCGTTTGTACAAGGTTTTACGTAAAATGAAATATTAAATTTTAACGTATGTCCCACATACACTCTCTCAATCATTCTCACGCACGCACACAACAAAATATAATCAAATAATAATTTTGACCGATTTTTGCATTACGTAATGCAAAGTGACTCAAGTGTTAAAAAGAAAATTCTAATTAATTGATTTTTATGCACTGACGACTATGTAATGGCTTCAAGTGATAGTGAAAGTCAATCTGTTATTGTTCCTAGATTGGTTTTAAAAAACAAGGGTAGATTTTGGGACTTTTAGGTAATTCCCTTTATCTCCGGAACTATAATAAATAAAAATCTGAAATTTTGACAGCATCATTGCATTAATAACAAAAGGCTGTGTACCAAATTTGAACAGAATCGGATAATAAGTAATATGGATTGTTTAGATTCGTAGAGGGTATGATTCTCTGTATCGACTGAATGTTACGCTATGCAGTTCTCACGGAAGGCAGCGTCAGCTGTGCTGTGAGCAGAGCGAGAAAAAAACAAAAAACAAAAAAACAAAAATAGCCATCCTGCAGCCACCGAATAACTTGCTGCATTACAGAGTTACTCTTTATTTTCAAGAAGTAGTTATCCACATCTATCCCTACTCCCTACATCTACATATAAAGGACCAATCGGCTAACACTTTCAGTCTTTTTATTTCGTGAACAGTTCAAGATACCGAAACGAGTTTTTGACAAGTGATAGTAGGCAGAGAGGCACGCAATTTCGTTGCTCGTTTAATTAGTGTCACTGTTGTATAAACCGAGATGGTGAAGAAAGCGTTTGTTTTAACGAGAAATTGTACTTTTTAATGACGACCGAAGGCTCTTTAAAAGATGAATACAGTGATACAACGCCTCCTAATGTTGGCATCAAAATTTTTCGAAAAAAGTGTTCGAGAAATGAGCTAATGGGTACGAGATAGAGAGAGCCGACATCTCGTGCCATGATGTACCTCTCATCCAGGTTTCTTGAAACAAGAACTTGAAGGACGACGGTTCAATCCCGCGTCCGGCCATCCTGATTTAGGTTTTCCGTGATTTCCCTATATCGCTCCAGGCAAATGCCGGGATGGTTCCTTTGAAAGGGCATGGCCGACTTCCTTCCCCGTCCTTCCCTAATCCGATGAGACCGATGACCTCGCTGTCTGGTCTCATTCCCCAAACCAACCAACCAACCAAGAACTTGAATTTGATACTACCAGAAGAGCAGAGTCCAAGAGGATCATATAATCTTGAGGTATTCTGAAGGACATGACGTTTCGTTGTCGGTTGTGCTGAGATACCTTTTAAGGTGTCAGTATTTCAATCGTGAAGTGTATCATAATCAGTCTTCCAATGGAGTCCGAAGACGTGTGTTTCCGTTGGAAGGGTAAGTCTTGAGGTTGTCATGGCTGTTACAATGATGAAGAATTCGTGGCCCTTTTCGACATCGGTAATTTGATGATGCTCTTCAGGTCAGTTAGCTGGTTATATACCATGCTAATGCATACCTCGTCGTCAGTGGAAGCTGTGAAGTCGTCCACATACACATGGGATGTGACTAACAGGACTGACTCTGTTATAGAGTAAATGCCCATGCGCCAAAGATAAACGTCCAATAGCTGTGAAGCGTGAATGCGACACCTCTGGTGAGTGTCGACAAATCACTGCGGTCGTGAGCTTCGTTTGTTTAAGAGCTTTTGTTTTTCTAGAAAAATGAAAAGTGTAATAACAGAGCAACGAATTGTCGTAAAGGTTCACACGTAACTTGGAAAAAATGGTACTGAAACCTACATGTTACTAAAAGATGTGTGTGGTGAAACCTGTATATTATGAACGCGAATTTCCGTGTGGATGAAACGTTTCCAAGATGGCAAAGATGTTGAAGATGAGTCACGCCCAGGGCGCCTTTCAACACCAAAAGTGGAAGGAAGTGTCGAAAAAGTAGGTAACCTGAGTCGATCCGTCCGACGGTACAGTATTCGATCGATTGTTGAAATGTAGATATTGGCAATGAATACGTAAGGGAAATTTTACGTAACGAATTGAACATAAGAAAAGTATGTGCGAGGCTGGTACTGAGAACTGTTACGATCGAACTAAAAGAAGTTCGTGAAAATGTTCGTACTAACACTTTGAATACCACTGAAAATAATCATAATATCTTGGAAAGGCTGAAAACATGGGACGAGCCTTGGTTTTTCACTTACTATCCAGAAACTAAGTGGCAGACCATGCACTGGAAGGACCCAACTCCACAAAGATCGTAAAAAGCTCGAATGAGCAAATCAAGATTCAGAGAGATGATGATTGTTTATTCGATTTTCATTGAATTATGTATATTCGCTGTACTCCTGAAGCTCGGACTATTAATCAACATTACCACCTTGAAGTTCTTGATCAACTCCGCGAGAAAATAAGTAAAACAACCTGAACTGTGGAAGAACAAGTCATCGGTTCTGCATGAAGACAACGCACTGTCTCATACGGCATTGTCTGATTTCTAGTAAAGTACAGTAGGCCAGTGTTAGATCATCAAGTTATTCGCCCCACATAGTGCGACGTGACTCTTATCTATTCCCTAAGGTCAAACCTTCATTAAAACGAACAAGATTTCAGTCTGTTGAAGCAGTGAAATAAAAAGCGGCATGTGTCACCAAGGAGCTCACCGAAGAAGACCTACAGCACTGTTTCCTGCAGTGGAGTTTAATGGGGATACAGGAGGAGAGTATCTTGAGGGTGCCAATAATAAATATGTATGTTTGTGAAATACATTTTTCAGAATTAATCCGCTTGCAGCTGTACATGAATTTTTTTTGTTTATAAGAGCGCGACCAGTTTCATGATGTCAGACCGCGTCTTCGGGTGTACATACGATAGTAAAACACTAAACACAGATACGGGAAGGCCAGGGACTTAGCCTTCTCAAAATAAAATACTGTTCTTCACAACAAGCAGGGCGTCGTATTTCAAATTGCCAGCTGAAAAACTGAATCGTTTAAAGAGCGTTTACTTCATACCAATCTCGCGTCCGTCGGCCATCGTGATTTAATATATTATTATTGTTGTTATTATTTTTTGATTGTTGCCGACTTACGTGGTGGGCCTTAATAAAAATGATACTTCATTTAATTTTGATTTACGATTAAATGCTTTCCTGAAGTTCTCCTTTTTAACAATATTAATCTCAAATTATTTGTTACGCTAATGAATGTTAGACTCGCTGAATCTTAAAACATGAGCATATAAGTTGAACAATGTAATAAACTTTTCATATTAATTTCCTCGGCTACTCAGTTCACTTTAAAGCAAGGAATCTTTAGTTATTAATTACAATTGCGGCCCACACACGCGCGAGAGTATTTTTCTTACCTCCGTTAACCATTGTATTGTAGTCGGAGTCCTGACTCTGGCTCTCGGCTATGGTACTGAAAATAAGAATCTTAAAGCTACGTATTTCTGCAGCTTCGTGCGGCTGTGGAGAAAAATTAATATTATGTTAATAGCGGGCGAGTTTTTCGCTCCCGCTAATTTTTCATAAGTTAATATCGCCACGTAATGGCGTCGTTGGCTGCATCGGCCGCTGCGATTGTTGAACTGTAAATTACTTGAATGCAGGTTAATTCAAGGAAGGCGGACATGAAATCGGGATCACCTCTTACAAATTAAAAGTGCACAATAATATTAAATGAATATATTATATGCTTACATCTGCCAGCACTCGCAAGATGTCCGTCTATACACAATCAAGACAAGAGAAGAAGTGAAGACGACTAAAAAATTAACAAAAGAGCGTATCTTGTCACCTCTTTAGATCATTTTGTCATAAATTATTTCTTTGCAATCGAAACTTACATAGAGAAATTGTTATTTTACGGCTACATGATAAAAATATATTATTCAGTTTTTAAATGTCTCTTCTTTATAAATACTGTTTTTTTTAACTCTTCTCGTAATATAGCACTGAGGACACTATACCACGAACCGGCGAACAGCAATCCTGCAACCGCCTCGGTGTTCAGGGCCCACTGGTTCCTGTAAACAAAATAGTTCATATACACAAACTGCAAAACGATTTAGAAAAGATATCTGAATGGTGCGAAAAGTGGCAGTTGACCCTAAATAATGAAAAGTGTGAAGTCATCCACATGAGTGCTAAGAGGAACTCGTTAAACCTCGGTTACAAGATAAATCAGTCTAATCTAAAAGCCGTAAATTCAACTAAATACCTAGGTATTACAATTACGAACAACTTAAATGGAAAGGAACACATAGAAAATGTTGTGAGGAAGTCTAACCAAAGACTGCGTTTTATTGGCAGGACACTTAGAAAATGTAACAGATCTACTAAGGAGACTGCCTACACTACGCTTGTCCGTCCTCTTTTGATTACTGCTGCGCGGTGTGGAATCCTTACCAGATAGGACTGACGGAGTACATTGAAAAAGTTCAAAGAAAGGCTGCACGTTTTGTATTATCGCGAAATATGGCAGAGACTGTCACAGAAATGATACAGGATTTGGGCTGGAAATCATTAAAAGAAAGGCGTTTAGCGCTGCGACGGAATCTTCTCACGAAATTCCAACCGGCAACTTTCTCCCCCGAATGCGAAAATATTTTGTTGAGACCGACCTACATAGGGAGGAACGATCACTTCGATAGAATAAGGGAAATCAGAGCTCGTACGGAAAGATATAGGTGTTCATTCTTTCCGCTCGCTATACGAGGTTGGAATAATAGAGAATTGTGAAGGTGGTTCGATGAACCTTCTGCCAGGCACCTGATTGTGATTTGCAGAATATCCATGTAGATGTAGATTTCTGAAATATGGATTATTTCAGATGCGGTTCCCATCAACAGAAATCTATTTATAAGTCTCTGAAATAAATTTTTTTACAGCAAGAGTCCCGTTATTTTATAGCCACACCTCGTACGGTGATTGACGAGAGGAACGGCAGCTACTAGCTAGTAGTTAGTTCTCGTAATTTTATTGACAAGAGGAAGGGGGTAGAAGTTAGTCCAAAAGGAAAACTTCGTTAGTTATCTCACAGTCCCAAACTAGGTTTTGCTCTATGGAAGCAGTGGCTGATGTATAGAAAATTTGCTAGGCTCGGTCCTTACAGCTGCACCGCGAGGATGTTGTAGGTGCGGTGCGGCCGGTGAGCGCGGGAAGGGAGTCTGACCGACGCCGCCTCCCTCGCTTTGCCGCTGGCGGGCTCATCTGGGATTCCGGTCACGTCGCACTCTTATAAGCGCCGGCATTAACCGCGCGCGCCGTATTAGCGCCTGATTTATCCGGCAACTTTTGCGCCGGCGCGTCGCTCGCGCCCTCTGCTCGAGTGGCGGGGGGCGGCGGGCCTTCCGCCCCCACAGTGTAACGCGAGGGCGTTCGGCCGGGAGTCACGCACCGCCGGCCCTCAGCGCGCACTCTGCTTCTGCGGGGGAGACGGCGACCCCTCCCCCCTCCTTCCTCCACGTGTTGATGCTGATTTCACTCACTCGGGATCAAGTCTATACCCTCTGCGCGCCACATGCGCTCAATTAAAGCTCACAACGACGTCACACGGCAAACAAATGCCTGCTTTTTTTTATACACCGACATAAAAACTCGCAACACAAAAAACAACAGTACTGGCCATTAAAATTGCTACACCAAGAAGAAATGCAGATGATAAAAGGGTATTTATTGGACAAATATATTATACTAAAACTGACATGTGATTACATTATTATGCATTTTGGGTGCATAGATCCTGACGAATCAGTACCCAGAATAACCACCTCTGGCCGTAATAACGGCCTTGATACGCCTGGGCTTTGAGTCGAACAGAGCTTGGATGGCGTGTACAGGTACAGCTGCCAATGCAGCTTCAACACGATACCACAGTTCATCAAGTACTCTTGATGACTGGCGTATTGTGACAAGCCAGTTGCTCGGCCACCATTGACCAGACGTTTTCAATTGGTGAGAGATATGGAGAATGTGCTGGCCAGGGCAGCAGTCGAACATTTTCTGTATCCAGAAAGGGCCGTACAGGACTTGCAACTTGCGGTCGTGCATTATCCTGCCGAAATGTAGTGTTTCGCAGGGATCGAATGAAGGGTAGAGCCACGGGTCGTAACACATCTGAAATGTAACGTCCACTGTTCAAGCTGCTGTCAGTGCGAACAACATGTGACCGAGACGTGTAACCAACCTGCAATTTGCGGTCGTGCATTATCCTGCCGAAATGTAGGGTTTCGCAGGGATCGAATGAAGGGTGTGGAGGAGGCCCTTCCGGCAGCTATTGAACGCACTGGGTGTGACCGGCTGCAGATAGTAGCACATGTCGGAACGAATGACGCCTGCCGCTTGGGTTCTGAGGCCATCCTTGGTTCCTTCCGGCGGCTGGCTGATTTGGTGAAGACAACCAGCATCGCACGCGGAGTGCAAGCTGAGCTTAATATCTGCAGCATAGTGCCCAGAGTCGATCGCGGTCCTCTGGTTTGGAGCCGTGTGGAGGGTCTAAACCAGAGGCTCAGACGACTCTGCGACTATAATGGTTGCAAATTCATCGACCTCCGTTATTGGGTGGAGAACTGTAGGGCCCCCCTAGACAGGTCAGGCGTGCACTACACACCGGAAGCAGCTACTAGGGTAGCAGAGTACGTGTGGCGTGCACTCGGGGGTTTTTTAGGTTAGAGGGACCCCCCCTTGGGCGAAACGATAAAATACCTGACGGCTTACCAGAGAGGACATTATCATCGTTGATAAAGAACGTCCGTCCTCAGAGACCAAAAACAGGAAAAGTTAACGTAATATTGGTAAACTGCAGGAGTATCCAGGGCAAGGTTCCTGAATTAGTATCTCTTATTGAAGGAAATAGTGCGCATATAGTATTAGGAACGGAAAGTTGGTTAAAACCGGAAGTGAACAGTAACGAAATCCTAGACACAGAATGGAATATATACCGCAAGGATAGGATAAACGCCAATGGTGGAGGAGTATTTATAGCAGTAAAGAATTCAATAATATCCAGTGAAGTTATTAGCGAATGCGAATGTGAAATAATCTGGGTTAAGTTAAGTATCAAAGGTGGGTCAGATATGATACTCGGATGCTTCTATAGACCACCTGCATCAGCAACCGTAGTAGTTGAGCGCCTCAGAGAGAACCTGCAGAACGTCGTGAAGAAGTTTCGTGATCATACTATTGTAATAGGGGGAGACTTCAATCTACCAGGTATAGAATGGGATAGTCACACAATCAGAACTGGAGCCAGGGACAGAGACTCTTGTGACATTATCCTGACTGCCTTGTCCGAGAATTACTTCGAGCAGATAGTTAGAGAACCAACTCGTGAAGCTAACGTTTTAGACCTCATAGCAACAAATAGACCGGAACTTATCGACTCCGTGAATGTAGAAGAGGGTATCAGTGATCATAAGTCAGTGGTTGCATCAATGACTACAAGTGTAATAAGAAATGCCAAGAAAGGAAGGAAAATATATTTGCTTAACAAGAGTGATAGGGCACAAATCGCAGAATATCTGAGTGACCACCATCAAACGTTCATTTCTGAGGAAGAGGATGTGGAACAAAAATGGAAAAAATTCAGAAACATCGTCCAGTACGCCTTAGATAAGTTCGTACCGACTAAGGTCAAAAGCGAGGGGAAAGATCCACCGTGGTATAACAATCATGTACGAAAGGTACTACGGAAACAAAGAAAGCTTCATCATAGGTTTAAGAGTAGTCGAATCATAGCTGATAAGGAAAAGCTGAACGAAGCGAAAAAGAGCGTAAAGAGAGCAATGAGAGAAGCATTCAACGAATTCGAACATAAAACATTGGCAAACAATCTAAACAAGAACCCTAAAAAGTTTTGGTCATATGTAAAATCGGTAAGCGGATCTAAATCCCCTATTCAGTCACTCGTTGACCACGATGGCACCGAAACAGAGGACGACCGAAGAAAGGCAGAAATACTGAATTCAGTGTTCCGAAACTGTTTCACTGCGGAAAATCGTAACACGGTCCCTGACTTCAGCCGTCGCACGGACGCCAAAATGGAAAATATTGAAATAAACGATATCGGAATTGAAAAACAACTGCTATCACTTAGTAGCGGAAAAGCATCCGGACCAGACGAGATACCCTTAAGATTCTACAGTGATTATGCTAAAGAACTTGCCCCCTTTCTATCAGCAATTTATCGTAGATCGCTGGAAGAGCGTAAAGTACCTAGCGACTGGAAGAAAGCGCAGGTCGTTCCCATTTTCAAGAAGGGTCATAAATCAGATGCGAATAATTATAGGCCTATTTCGCTTACGTCAATCTGTTGTAGAATAATGGAACATGTTTTGTGTTCTCGTATTATGACGTTCTTAGATAATACAAATCTCCTTCATCATAACCAACATGGATTCCGCAAACAGAGATCATGTGAAACTCAGCTCGCCCTATTTGCCCAAGAAATTCACAGTGCCGTAGACACTGGCGAGCAGATTGATGCCGTATTCCTGGACTTCAGGAAGGCATTTGATACGGTTCCGCACTTACGTTTAGTGAAAAAAATACGAGCTTACGGAATATCGGACCAGGTTTGTGATTGGATTCAAGATTTCCTAGAAGAAAGAACACAACATGTCATTCTTAACGGTTCAAAATCTGCAGATGTAGAGGTAATTTCGGGAGTACCGCAGGGAAGCGTGATAGGACCTTTATTGTTTACAATATACATAAATGACTTAGTTGACAACATCGGTAGCTCCGTGAGGCTATTTGCAGATGACACGGTTGTCTACAAGAAAGTAGCAACATCAGAAGACTCGTACGTACTCCAGGAGGACCTGCAGAGGATTAATGCATGGTGCGACAGCTGGCAGCTTTCCCTAAACGTAGATAAATGTAATATAATGCGCATACATAGGGGCAGAAATCCATTCCAGTACGATTATGCCACAGGTGGTAAATCATTGGAAGTGGTAACGACCGTAAAATACTTAGGAGTTACTATCCGGAGCGATCTGAAGTGGAATGATCACATAAAACAAATAGTGGGAAAAGCAGGCGCCAGGTTGAGATTCATAGGAAGAATTCTAAGAAAATGTGACTCATCGACGAAAGAAGTAGCTTACAAAACGCTCGTTCGTCCGATTCTTGAGTATTGCTCATCAGTATGGGACCCTTACCAGGTTGGATTAATAGAAGAGATAGACATGATCCAGCGAAAAGCAGCGCGATTCGTCATGGGGACATTTAGTCAGCGCGAGAGCGTTACGGAGATACTGAACAAGCTCCAGTGGCGGACACTTCAAGAAAGGCGTTACGCAATACGGAGAGGTTTATTATCGAAATTACGAGAGAGCACATTCCGGGAAGAGATGGGCAACATATTACTACCGCCCACATATATCTCGCGTAATGATCACAACGAAAAGATCCGAGAAATTAGAGCAAATACGGAGACTTACAAGCAGTCGTTCTTCCCACGCACAATTCGTGAATGGAACAGGGAAGGGGGGATCAGATAGTGGTACAATAAGTACCCTCCGCCACACACCGTAAGGTGGCTCGCGGAGTATAGATGTAGATGTAGATGTAGAAGGGTAGAGCCACGGGTCGTAACACATCTGAAATGTAACGTCCACTGTTCAAAGTGCTGTCAGTGCGAACAAGATGTGACCGAGACGTGTAACCAACCTGCAACTTGCGGTCGTGCATTATCCTGCCGAAATGTAGGGTTTCGCAGGGATCGAATGAAGGGTAGAGCCACGGGTCGTAAAACATCTGAAATGTAACGTCCACTGTTCAAAGTGCAATCAGTGCGAACAACAGGTGACCGAGACGTGTAACCAATGGCACCCCATACCATCCCACCGGGTGATACGCCAGTATGGTGATGACGAATACACGCTTCCAATGTGCGTTCACCGCGATGTCGCCAAACACCGATGCGACCATCATGATGCTGTAAACAGAACCTGGATTCAACCAAAAAAAAAATGACGTTTTGCCATTCGTGCACCCGGGTTCGTGGTCGAGTACAGCATCGCAGGCGCTCCTGTCTGTGATGCAGCGTCAAGGGTAACCGCAGCCATGGTCTCCAAGCTGATAGTCCATGCTGCTGCAAACGTCGTCGAACTGTTCGTGCAGTTGGTTGTTGTCTTGCAAAAGTCCCCATCTTTCAACTCAGGGATCGAGACGTGGCTGCACGATCCGTTACAGGCATGCGGATAAGATGCCTGTCATTTCGACTGCTAGTGATACGAGGCCGTTGGGATCCAGCACGGCGTTCCGTATAACCCTCCTGAACCCACCGATTCCATATTTTGCTAACAGTCATTGTATCTCGACCAACGCGAGCAGCAATGTAGCGATACGATATACCGCAAACGTGATAGTCTACAATCCGACCTTTACCAAAGTCGGAAACGTGATGGTACGCATTTCTCCTCCTTACACGAGGCATCACAACAACGTTTCACCAGGCAACGCCGGTCAACTGCTGTTTGTGTATGAGAAATCGGTTGGAAACTTTCCTCACGTCAACACGTTGTAGGTGTCGCCACCGGCGCCAACCTTGTGTGAATGCTCTGAAAAGCTAATCATTTGCAAATCACAGCATCTTCTTCCTGTCGGTTAAATTTCGCGTCTGTAGCACGTCATCTTCGTGGTGTAGCAGTTTTAATGGCCATTAGTGTAATTAATGTAGAGTAAAGAAATATCTGGAATACTTTCGTTTAGGTAACATAAATGATATGGCAAGATCACAGGTTAATGCAAACACGACATAAGCCAATGCAAACGCGAAATGCCGATACATTAATAACCGGTGAAACCGCCAGAATCTTTGATGCAAGCATGCAAGAGTGCATCCATTGTGTCCTACAGGTGCCTATTGCACCTGTTGATCGAATGGGCCAAGGCAACATATCGACGCTCTGTAGAGCATATGGGGTTACAACAGTGGTAAATGAGGAAGCGTTATCCTGTTGGAAAACACCCCTGGGATGCTGTTCATGAATGGCAGCACAACAGGGCGAATTACCAGATTGGGTTTAGTCAGGGTATGTGAGAAAATTATGAGAATGCTCCTGCTGTCATATGAAATCGTACTCCAGATCATATATCCAGGTGCAGGTCCAATGTGTTTGGTAGGCAGACACGTTGTTTGCAGGCTCTCAACTGGTCTTCTTATAACCAACACACGGCCATTGCTGGCACAAAGGCACAATCAGCTGTGAACAGAAAACACAACCGACCTCCACCTTGCCCTGCAATGAGCTGTCGCCCGACACCACTGAAATCGCAAATGGCAGTGGTTTGCGGTCAGTGGAAAGCACGCTGCAAGAGGTCTGGTTCGAAGCTGTCCTTGACGTAACAAAAAAGAAAATAATGGCTCTGAGCACCATGAGTCTTAACTTCTGAGGTCATCAGTCCCCTAGAACTTAGAACTACTTAAACCTAACTAACCTAAGGACATCACACACACCCATGCCCGAGGCAGGATCCGAACCTGCGACCGTAGCGGTCGCGCTGTTCCAGACTGTACCGCCTAGAACCGCTCGGCTACTCAGGCCGGCTTGACGTAACAGACCCGTTTTTCGCTGTGTCACTGTGGTGCCAACTGCTGCTCAAATTGCTGCTGCAGATGCAGTACAATAAGCCACAGCCGAATGCCGAACACGATGGTCTTCCCTTTCGGTAGTGCCAAGTGACCATCCAGAGTCGAGTCTTTTTGCGACTGTACATTATCGTGACCACTGGTGCCACGTGCAGTTGCTACATTCCTGCCAAGTCTCTCAATAAGCAGAAGAAAAATCGAACGTCTGGTAGCTCTATTACACGACCTCGTTCAAACGCAGTGAGGTGTTGATAGTGGGGTCTTCGTCGCCTTAAAGGCTTTCTTGACCAACACCAACTCACCACATTCAATCTCAATGGTAATTAACGCTCAAGACCGTTACAGAGTGTATTTAAACTAGCGCCACTCTTATGCGACTTGTGTGAAATCTGAACAGACATCATCTTTCAGATGTAGAAACATACCAGCCATCTTTCGTTTATATCGCACAACGCCTTCTCGGTATTGCGATTTTTTTCTTTTCCTCAGTGTATTTATGTTACCTGAAGTGGAAAAAAATATCCCTCAGCCAAAATTACACTACTGGCCATTAAAATTATTACACCACGAAGATGACGTGCTACAGACGCCAAATTTAACCGACAGGAAGAAGATGCTGTGATATGCAAATGATTAGCTTTTCAGAGCATTCACACAAGGTTGGCGCCGGTGGCGACACCTACAACGTGCTGACATGAGGAAAGTTTCCAACCGATTTCTCATACACAAACAGAAGTTGGTCGGCGTTGCCTGGTGAAACGTTGTTCTGATGCCTCGTGTAACGAGGAGAAATGCGTACCATCACGTTTCCGACTTTGATAAAGGTCGGATTGTAGCCTATCGCGATTGCCGTTTACCGTATCGCGACATTGCTGATCGCGTTGGTCAAGATCCAATGGCTGTTAGCAGAATATGGAATCGGTGTATTCAGGAGGGTAATATGGAACGCCGTGCTGGATCCCAACGGCCTCGTATCACTAGCAGTCCAGATAACAGGCATCTTCTCCGCGTGGCTGTAACGGATCGTGCAGCCACGTCTCGATCCCTGAGTCAACAGATGGGGACTTTTGCAAGACAAAAACCATCTGCACGAACAGATCGACGACGTTTGCAGCAGCATGGGCTATCAGCTCGGAGACCATGGCTGTGGTTACCCTTTACGCTGCATCACAGGCGGGAGCGCCTGCGATGGTGTACTCGACGACGAACCTGGGTGCACGAATGGCAAAAGTCATTTTTTCGGATGAATCCAGAGTCTGTTTACAGCATCATGATGGTCGCATCGGTGTTTCGCGACATTGCGGTGAACGCACATTGGAAGCGCGTATTCGTCATTGCCATACTGGCGTATCACCCGGCGTGATGGTATGGTTGGTTACACGTCTCTGTTACCTCCTGTTCGCATTGACGGCACTTTGAACAGTGGACGTTACATTTCAGATGTGTTACGCCCCGTGGCTCTAGCCTTCATTCGATTCCTGCGAAACCCTACATTTCAGCAGGACCGCATGTTGCAGGTCCTGTATGGGCCTTTCTGGACACAGAAAATGTTCGACTGCTCCCCTGGCCAGCACATTCTCCAGATCTATCACCAATTGAAAACGTCTGGTCAATGGTGACCGAGCAACTGGCTTGTCACAATACGCCAGTCACTACTCTTAATGAACTGTGGTATCGTGTTGAAGCTGTATGGGCAGCTGTACCTGTACACGCCATCCAAGCTCTGTTTGACCCAATGCCCAGGCGTATCAATGCCGTTATTACGGCCACAGGCAGTTGTTCTGGGTACTGATTTCTCAGGATCTATGATCCAAATTGCGTGAAAATGTAATCTAATGTCAGTTCTAGTATAATATATTTGTCCAATGAATACCCATTTATGGTCCGCATTTCTTCTTGGTGTAGCAATTTTAATGTCCAGTAGTGTATTAACGCAACTCCCAGAATTCTCGGCAATATCGAATTTGAATTTTTCCAATCGTCTTTAATATGTTGAGGGAAGACAGTATTACCGACGGGCTGCGTGGCTGTCTGGTTGACAGTGCGCCTAACGTTGGAAATTAAAGACTGGCGGAGAACTTTAAAGTAGATTTTCTTAATGATTTTTCAGAGTTGCACCGAACTGCTTCGGTGGACTGATATCTCAGTACTGAGGTACACATGCCATAAATATAAGAGAATGCAAAAAATCCGACCGCCGTGTGGTCGCATAGTCAGTAACACGCCACAACCAGGCGCTGGACTGCGGTCTGTGGGGAGCGTGCAGCGACTTTTCCATATTTCGCTGTTAGCTCTGTATTATTATTTAAATTTCACTGCTGGACATTAAAATTACAACATTAGGGAGGAGGCATAGAACGAACGTAGGACTGGCAACTGCTTTGATATGCAAATGGTTAGCATTTCAGTGCACCGTCACGAAGCAGGTACGAATAATGCCGTGTACATTCTGCATATAACAAAACGTTGTGCAATGCGTCAGTTATTCACAAATTGCATTTGAATGTTGTTTGTTTCCAATAAGATCGTTTATGCCTCATGTAAGAAGGAGAAATGTCAATTACTACGTGTCGGAGTGTAGCACTCAGTTCACGAGATTTCAGACACATGTGACATCATTTTCACATCACAAACAGTATCGAACTCAGCAGGGACTGCTATCGACTTCCTTTAGGAACGATGTGTGGTGATAGGCAGTCACCATATTGGACTCTTAATAGTTTATACTTTTCGTATCATAACTTACGAGTTATGAAAATGTGCGGTTTCAAAGCAACAGCTCGTAACAGATTTATAAAAAAATGACGTTTCTGCTACTAATTGTTAAGCGAGGGCTATTCAGAAAGTGAGGAACGATCAGTCGCGAAATGGAAACCACAGAGAAAATCAGAACTGTTGCATTTGCAACAGTTAGCTCCACTTTACAGCTACTTCTGTACATGAAATTAGAATTATGTTAATATCTTCAGCTGCTGACGGGCGTTGATAGATATCAACGGGGACAGCTGAAATGTGTACCCCTACCGGGACTCGAACGCAGGATCTCCTGCTTACATGGCAGACGCTCTATCCATCTGGGCCACCAAGGGCACAGAGGAGGCTCCGACTGCACGGACTATCTCGCACACGGCTCCCGCGAGACCCACATTCTCACCTTAAGACACTCCTGGAAATGGAAAAAAGAACACATTGACACCGGTGTGTCAGACCCACCATACTTGCTCCGGACACTGCGAGAGGGCTGTACAAGCAATGATCACACGCACGGCACAGCGGACACACCAGGAACCGCGGTGTTGGCCGTCGAATGGCGCTAGCTGCGCAGCATTTGTGCACCGCCGCCGTCAGTGTAAGCCAGTTTGCAGTGGCATACGGAGCTCCATCGTAGTCTTTAACACTGGTAGCATGCCGCGACAGCGTGGACGTGAACCGTATGTGCAGTTGACGGACTTTGAGCGAGGGCGTATAGTGGGCATGCGGGAGGCGGGTGGACGTACCGCCGAATTGCTCAACACGTGGGGCGTGAGGTCTCCACAGTACATCGATGTTGTTGCCAGTGGTCGGCGGAAGGTGCACGTGCCCGTCGACCTGGGACCGGACCGCAGCGACGCACGGATGCACGCCAAGACCGTAGGATCCTACGCAGTGCCGTAGGGGACCGCACCGCCACTTCCCAGCAAATTAGGGACACTGTTGCTCCTGGGGTATCGGCGAGGACCATTCGCAACCGTCTCCATGAAGCTGGGCTACGGTCCCGCACACCGTTAGGCCGTCTTCCGCTCACGCCCCAACATCGTGCAGCCCGCCTCCAGTGGTGTCGCGACAGGCGTGAATGGAGGGACGAATGGAGACGTGTCGTCTTCAGCGATGAGAGTCGCTTCTGCCTTGGTGCCAATGATGGTCGTATGCGTGTTTGGCGCCGTGCAGGTGAGCGCCACAATCAGGACTGCATACGACCGAGGCACACAGGGCCAACACCCGGCATCATGGTGTGGGGAGCGATCTCCTACCCTGGCCGTACACCACTGGTGATCGTCGAGGGGACACCGAATAGTGCACGGTGCATCCAAACCGTCATCGAACCCATCGTTCTACCATTCCTAGACCGGCAAGGGAACTTGCTGTTCCAACAGGACAATGCACGTCCGCATGTATCCCGTGCCACCCAACGTGCTCTAGAAGGTGTAAGTCAACTACCCTGGCCAGCAAGATCTCCGGATCTGTCCCCCATTGAGCATGTTTGGGACTGGATGAAGCGTCGTCTCACGCGGTCTGCACGTCCAGCACGAACGCTGGTCCAACTGAGGCGCCAGGTGGAAATGGCATGGCAAGCCGTTCCACAGGACTACATCCAGCATCTCTACGATCGTCTCCATGGGAGAATAGCAGCCTGCATTGCTGCGAAAGGTGGATATACACTGTACTAGTGCCGACATTGTGCATGCTCTGTTGCCTGTGTCTATGTGCCTGTGGTTCTGTCAGTGTGATCATGTGATGTATCTGACCCCAGGAATGTGTCAATAAAGTTTCCCCTTCCTGGGACAATGAATTCACGGTGTTCTTATTTCAATTTCCAGGAGTGTATGTCCACACACTACATTCGTAGTGTCTCTATCCAACACACCCGTTACTCGTGGAAAATATTCTTACTAAGTCCCGTAAGAGTTCGGGTATTATGTGTGCATCCGCACGGAAGAAGAAGGTCATGGCCGGTATTGCCAGAAATATATGCTTATATGGGTATGATGTCTGTTCTTTTGGACATGTTCAGAAGAACAGACACATATGGTGTCTGTTCTTTTGGACATGTCCGAAAGAACAGAAACCATATCCATATAAGTATATACTTCTCTACATAGTCGCCGCTCTGATTTAGACGTCTGTCGTAGCGTTGTACCAACTATCAACGCCCTCGTCATAGAGGGAAGCCTGCCGTGCTTCCCGACAGTTTTGTACGTTGGACTGCAGCTCGTTGTCTGCGCCAAAATGTTGTCTTCATTGCCAGCAGTTCATGTGTGCAGAGATGAAAATCAGAGGGAGCCAGGTCTGGGGAGTATGGAGGGTGATGGAACAGTAACCATCGAAAACGCTGCAGGAGCTTCCTCATTGCCCTGCAGTGTACGCCCAAGAACTGTCACGAGGAAGGAATTACATGACAGTGAAACGTCCCCTTTGAACAATTATACAAGACTGTCCTTAACCTGACACACAATATTTTTAGCGCAACGCAATCTGACTTTCAAAAATCCCTACAAAAAAAAATGGCCCTGACTAACATTAACCTATGCGTTTCACAAATCGCTTACCTCACAAAAATCTTGGTTACTCGAACTACTGCAATACAGCAAGCGCCACTACTGCCAGCTAAATAAAAGATTCAAACTATGGAAGGCACTAACTACTGATAGGCATAGTTAGCAAACGAAAGATTTTTATAGAGAACAAATGATGTATTTACCTTAATAGTCATAATATATATATAGCAGTTCATGACAAATTTCAAAACTCCGCCATCTCTCTCCCCACATCCCCCACTGCTGGCGGCTCACCTCCAACTGCGCAACGCTACGCGCTGTTAACATCCGGCTGCCGCTGCCCAACACTACAATGGCAGACAACAATGCAAACTAGCCACAGACTGCACACAGCACAGCCAGTGATTTTCATACAGAGCGCTACGTAACGTTGCCAATAAGAAAACATAAACAGCCCACTTACAACAGTTACGTTATGTGGGGTTGCATGACATCAGGCGAAATCTCTTGGCAGGCACCCATGCTAGGCGGAAGACACTACTTTCTAGGCATCTTTACGTGTTCACTGTGCTCTCAGAATTGAAAAGAGCGACGTGACGGAATCTACAGGCATACTAGACACCGCCCAACACATATCTTCAGAGCTTCGTTGGATTTTCACTGTGGTTTCCATTTCACGATCGATCGTTCCTTACTTTCCGAATAGCCCTTGTAATTTCACGTCATATAATGACATATCAGCAGTTAAAGGTTTCATTAGGTTTACAGCATGAAGTCTGAAGTTCCGTTAGGTCATCGTGGTGTAGTGGTTTTGAGTGTGGAGTTATGAAGTTTAAATTAGCGGGATCGCGTTGAGCTGTTTCTAAAATTTTTTTCACCTAAGTATTTTCGAAAGATTCTCCGACTTCTTTATTAAATTAATAGGAGCCTGTTTTGTAATATTTGATGCTGTGTACATGTAAGACTGCTCTCTGAGGAGTGAGTTTCCGATGGATAATTTAAAAAATTATGAAAGAAACACACAAATGCGAGTAAACATGTCGATCATATGGTAAAACATACTACCATTCAGAATAAAAAGCATAGAAAAGATTTATACATTTGCAAAAGAATTGAAAGATAGTTTAGTTTCAGGTGTTTATAAAATATAAAAGAAAAGTTAAGATCTAGTACTTTTACACTGAAGAGTCAAAGAAATCGGTAAACCTGCCTAATAGCGCGTACGGCCCCCAAGTCTTTAAACTCAGAGGAGTGTTCCTGGAGCCACTCTGTAGTAATTCTGGACGTGTGGGGTGTCGCATTGCCCTTCTGGAATTACCCAAGTCTATCGGAATGCATAATGGACATCAATGGATGCAGGGGATCAGACAGGATGCTTACGTATGTCACCTGCCAGAGTCGTATCTAGACCTATCAGGGGTCGCATATCACTGCAACTGCACACGCTTCACGCCATTACAGGGCCTGCACCAGTCTGAACAGTCCCCTGCTGACATGCAGGGTCCATGCATTCATGAAACCTCCATACCCCTTCACGTCCATCCGCTTGATACAATTTGAAACGAGACTCGTCCGACCAGGCAACATGTTTCCAGTCATCAACAGTCCAATGTCGGTGTTGTCGGGCCCAGGCGAGGCGTAAAGCTGTGCATCGTGCAGTCATTGAGGGTACATGAGTGGGCCTTCGGCTCCAAAAGCCCATATCGATTATGTTTCGTTGAATGGTTCCTACGCTGACACTTCTTGATGGCCTAGCACTGAAATCTGCAGCAATCTGCTTAAGGATTGCACTTCTGTAACGCTGTACGGTTCTCTCCAGTCGTCTTTGGTCCCGTTGTTGCAGGATCTTTTACTGGCCGCAGCGATGTCGGAAATCTGATGTTTTGCCGGATTCCTTATATTCACGGTACACTCTGAAATGGTCGTACTGGAAAATGCCTACTTCATCCCTACCTTGGAGATGTTTTATCCTATAGCTCGTGCGTCGAGTGTAACACCACGTTCAAACTCACTTAAATCTTGCTAATATGCCATTTTAGCAGTAGTAGCTGATTTAACAGCTGCGCCAGATTCTTGTTGTCTTATATAGGCGTTGCCGACCGCAGTTCTGTATTCTGCTCGTTTGCATATCTTGTGATTGAATACTCATGCCCATACCAGTTTCTTTGGCGCTTCAGTGTTGTGCACTTTTTGCGAAATAACAATATTAAATTAAAGTACATCTTTAACACCAATATGATGCTTCTCGTAATTTTATTAAATTGAACTAATACAGAAGCGTTTTCGAGAGATTCTCACCGGTCAGGCATAAGTATGGGACAAAGTCAGCTTGTCGACCAGTCGCAAGAAATACCTGATGAACACGCCGCGTTACAAGTCGAAATATTGTGTTGGGAAGTCGCAGACCACCGACAGTACATCCGATTTCACAAGATGACACCGAATCGCCGGGGAAATCTAAGAAATTACAAAACTTAGGTTGTTCCGACACTTTAATCAAGATTTTTTCTTACAAATCAGCAAGTCGTCTCACATTCTGGGTTGACGAAGAAGTATTATGATAAATAATTAACGCAGTGCTTTCAGTAAATTTCCAAACAATCTAACCTCTCCCTTACCCAGAGCCCAATCCAGACGAATGCAAAACTTTACACGGTGATAAACAACTAACTTCAGGGTTAATGTACTCTTCAGTAAAGAAAAAAAAAAAAAAAACGCAGCCTCCAGTTCTTCCTACTTGGCAGTGGTAGGATTGTGCCCTACAGAGACGGCAGATTATCCTTACGCGATATTGCTGCTCTCATTGCTCGGGTTCCAAAAATTGTCATGCGGGTGTAAAATCGATGGCCTGAGGAGAGCCGTACAACACTTAACTCCCTTTTATGAGACATTCTACCACAACTATAGTTTTTGACAAGTATCGCTGTATATCGGAGTCCAAATCCGTTAAGCAGACAGTTACAAGAAATTCTTCTAAATCAGAAAAGCGACTGCCATCGAAGAATGATTCCAGACTGTTGTCCAGAGGCGCTCGTAGTAACTACAGGGCTGGTCGTCGGTTCCGGAAGGACGCCCTCCAATTGACTCTCCTGCCGATTCGGTTTGTCGGCTTTTTTTTCTTTATTCTTATGCCAGTTCCCCATGAAGGGGCGGGCTGGCAGCGGACATAACTGTTCTTCAGCCAAAGGTCACTCACTTGGAAATATTCTTTAAAATTAAAAAAACAGATGAATATAAATGAAGTTTTTTAAATACGCATTGGAAGACAGCGTTTATGTTTTTTTACATAAAAACAGGTGACCGTAAGCAATGCCTTTCTTTAAAAACACACGCGCACACACACACACACACACACACACACACACACACACACACACACACACACACACACATGCAACTCGCTCCTTTTTTCACATGATATCTTGCGAACCATGGATGAAGGGTATCAGACGGATGCCATATTCCTTGACTTCCGGAAAGCGTTTGACTCGGTGCCCCGCTGCAAAAAAATGGCTCTGAGCACTATGGGACTCAACTGCTGTGGTCATAAGTCCCCTAGAACTTAGAACTACTTAAACCTAACTAACCTAAGGACTTCACACACATCCATGCCCGAGGCAGGATTCGAACCTGCGACCGTAGCGGTCGTGCGGTTCCAGACTGTAGCGCCCCACTGCAGAGGTACGAGCATATGGGATTGGTTCCCAAGTATGTGAGTGGCTCGAAGACTTCTTAAGTAATGGGACCCAGTACGTTGTCCTCGATGGTGAGTGTTCATCGGAGGTGAGGGTATCATCTGGAGTGCCCCAGGGAAGTGTGGTAGGTCCGCTGATGTTTTCTATCTACATAAATGATCTTTTGGATAGGGTGGATAGCAATGTGCGGCTGTTTGCTGATGATGCTGTGGTGTACGGGAAGGTGTCGTCGTCGAGTGACTGTAGGAGGATACAAGATGACTTGGACAGGATTTGTGATTGGTGTAAAGAATGGCAGCTAAGTCTAAATATAGATAAATGTAAATTAATGCAGATGAATAGGAAAAAGAATCCTGTAGTGTTTGAATACTCCATTAGTAGTGTAGCGCTTGACACAGTCACGTCGATTAAATATTTGGGCGTAACATTGTAGAGCGATATGAAGTGGGACAAGCATGTAATGGCAGTTGTGGAAAAGGCGGATAGTCGTCTTCGGTTCATTGGTAGAATTTTGGGAAGATGTGGTTCATCTGTGAAGGAGACCGCTTATAAAACACTAATACGGCCTATTCTTGAGTACTGCACGAGCGTTTGGGATCCCTATCAGGTCGGATTGAGGGAGGACATGGAAGCAATTCAGAGGCGGGCTGCTAGATTTGTTACTGGTAGGTTTGATCATCACGCGAGTGTTACGGAAATGCTTCAGGAACTCGGGTGGGAGTCTCTAGAGGAAAGGAGGCGTTCTTTTCGTGAATCGCTACTGAGGAAATTTAGAGAACCAGCATTTGAGGCTGGCTGAAGTTCAATTTTACTGCCGCCAACTTACATTTCGCGGAAAGGCCACAAAGATAAGATAAGAGAGATTAGGGCTCGTACAGAGGCATGTAGGCAGTCATTTCTCCCTCGTTCTGTTTGGGAGTGGAACAGGGAGAGAAGATGCTAGTTGTGCTACGAGGTACCCTCCGCCACGCACCGTATGGTGGATTGCGGAGTATGTATGTAGATGTAGACACACACACACACACACACACACACACACACACACACACACACACTGATGGACCATGTAGATGCTTTTTAATACTTTATGGACGATTTTATATTACAGTTAAAATATAACCACAGATGATAATATGAATGATACTACGGTGTTGTGGTGATACTGATGATGCACGAAAACGACCACGATCAAATTGTAGGGGAAGTGATGCAAATGACCATGGGGGCCACTGGAGCCGCAGGCTGCAATTGTTACTCAGCAGTGTGGCTGAAGTGGGAGGCAGATACAGATGGAACGATGGCGTGAGGTGAGCATTGTGACCAGGGTTGAAAAGAGGGGTACATCTCGAGATGGATTTTACTACTGGGGAGTGGTAACGAGATGAAACTTGAGCGGGAGATGGTGAATAAGACCTGAAAGGATATGGAGGGTGGAAAATGGATACAGTGCCCTAGCAGGGTACCAGGATTGGTGGTTGGTGGTTAGGATATTGGGTGCCGAGATTGGCTTTTTCCTATTAGTGTATTGGATCAAAAAGTGCTCCAGAAAGGTGCCTATAAAAGACAACCACGACAGTCAATTGTCACCAACGAAGACGAGGGAGGATTTCGTCGAGAGATCGAGATTTTATCCAGATATGAAGCAACAAAGCATGAGACTGTTTTCTGCATTTCAAGCAACTAAATTACTCATGCAGCTTAAATATTTGATTCTGTGAAAAATCAGTACCAATTTCAAACCTGTTATTATATAATAACTTCATATCGAAACTATAGTCGTAGTTGGGTGAATCTTCATTGACGTTCTCGGAGATGTTTTGTACACGTTTCCCCATTACTATTCGGTAGTATATGGAACCGATAGCCTTGCTTCCGAGATAGTTAGGTACTCGACGACGGGAGTGTGGGGACGTTACGACACTCTTGTGTATGCGCAGGAGTAACCTATTTTCTCAATCGAATGCATTCTCTTGGACAGTTTACTTCAGACAGGATAGATATGTCTTTTCATGGGTTCCGTCCATCTTTACGCTTAGTTTCCATTTTGCCGAGTGGTCTTAGCATTCTTCCTCACTGAGAGGAAGCTGGTTTAGGTGTGTTCAGTTGGATGAGGGATTTACCTGTAGGAATTGTTTTTTGTTCTATCTAACGGATCATACTTTGTCATCTCACAAGGTGAGCTTCACCGGATAAGCATTTGGCTGAATGAATGACTGCATGCAGACTTAGATTTAAAATTTGTACATACTAGTGCAAAGTTTTCCATTAATGTGGTGACTCAAATGTTAGTTATTTGCAAGTGAACAAACCCCTTTGTACAGGTGTGTGCTTTGATGAGAACCAAAGATGAGGCTACCATCTAAAAACCTAGTCTTTCCTATGGGAACCTCCATGACACGTTATGATTTCATAATGTTTACACCTTTATTACTATAATTCTATTTCGCTGGAATAATCCTTGTTGAAATGACTCACAGTGCTGTTCCCTTCACGTGCACATTTGCGCTAAGGACTATGCTGTGCATTCCATTCCAACTAACAATGGCGTCCACTAGTGCAGCATTTGGCGGCACAGACGAACGCTGATTTATAGGTACAAAATTTTGGCTCTTTGCCAGGTACACGTAAACATCCGTGTCAGCCACTTCTAGACTGATCTTCTTTAATTTATAATAATTTACTGATGCTGCTGATAAGTTTCAAAGCACGCAATAGTATCACACTTTCGACTTGCTTCTTTCTGTAAGTCACTTGATATACACTGAAGAGCCAAAGTAACTGGTATAGACATGCATTTTCAAATAAAGAAATACGTAAACGGGCAGAATACGGCGTGCGGTCAGCAACGCCTAAATAAGACAACATTGTCTTGTGCAGTTGTTAGATCGGTTACTGCTGTTGCAATGGCAAGTTATCAAGATTTAAGTAGGTTTTAACGATGGGACACAGCATCTCCGAGATAGCGACGAAGTGGGGATTTACCCGTACGACAATTTCACGAGTGTACCGTGAATATCAGGAATCCGGTAAAACATCAAATCTCTGACATCGCTGCGGCTGGAAAAAGATTCTGCAAGAACGGGACCAACGACGCCTGAAGAGAATCGTTCAACGTGACAGAAGTACAACCCCTCCGCAGATTGTTGCAGATTTCAATGCTGGACCATCAACAAGTGTCAACGTGCGAACCAGTTATCGAAACATCATCGATATGGGCCTTCGGAGCCGAAGACCCACGCCTGTACCCTTGATGACACAAAGCTTTACGCCTCGCCTCTGTCCGTCGACACCGACATTGGACTGTTAATGACTGGAAACATGTTGTCTGGTCGGACGAGTCTCGTTTCAAATGGTATCGAGCGGATAGACGTGCACGGGTATGGAGACAACCTCATGAATGCATGGACCCTGCATGTCAGCAAGGGACTGTTCAAGATGGTGGAGGCTGTGAAATGATGTTGGGCGTGTGCAGTTGGAGTGATATGGGGCCCTTGATACGTCTAGATACGACTCTGACTGGTGACACGTACGTAAGGATCCTGTCTGATCATCTGTATGCATTCATGTCCATTGTGCATTCCGACGGACTCGGGAAATTCTAGCAGCACAATGCTACACCCCACACGTCCGGAATTGCTACAGAGTGGCTCTGAGTTTAAACACTTTCGCTGGCCACCAAATTCCTCAGACAACAACATTATTGAGGATATAGGGGTTGCCTTGTGACGTGCTGTTTAGAAAAAATCTCCACCCCCTCGTACTTTTACGGATTTACGGACAGCCCTGCTGGATTTATGTCAGTTCCCTCCAGCACTACTTCAGACATCAGTCGTGTCCATGCCACGCCGTGTTGCGGCCGTGTGCTCGCAATGACCCTATACGATATTAGGCACGTGTGCCAGTTTCTTTGGCTCTCCAGGCTAAATCAACACGGCGGCGAAAAGCAAAACCCAGCGAGACAGCTTTTCACGAGAAGGTCGTCGGATGCGCAGCGCGAGTAATTCAGTTGTGACCCTAACTTCGTTTGGCTGAGGCGGGTGTCGTACGCCACGGCAGGAATCGCATCTGCTTTGCAGCTGTCCTCAACTGAGATCTTATTTCAGTGTAAAGGGCACGTTCTTCGTCTTTTTCATTTTTCGTTCGTTCACCAAGAACTTAAAATAGTACACATCGGAAAGTGTAAAAAGAAAGAACATACGCTGTCGGATATGGGACGTATTACGTCATGGAGCACTTGCCCGATAGTTATCAGACTTCGCGGAGTTGTTCATCAGGTAACGAATATTAATGTACAACGGGAAAGGACATCCATACTCAACATTGGTACGAGGTGCGATCGCCACAGATAGGAATACACTCTTGTATTCACTGTGGCATGGAAGCATACGACCGGTATTGTTATCTTGAGGAATTTATCGCCGTACCTGAAACATATTTTGTTTCAGTTGAAGAAGATCGCAGGTATGAAAGTACACACTGTCCATTACGCCTCAGTCATCGGTGGCAAGTTAGCAATCAGAGCAGGCAAGTCAAGTGTCCATACATTCCTCAAGGTGTCTGCTGTGTGAACTGCAATGTGGCGCATTGCGTTATCATGTTGGAACGTACCATTTCATATCTTGTTCTAGTAGTGTATGACAACAGCATTTACCATTGTTGCTACAGACTGTCCTCATATCCAGCAGCTCACAGTACAATAATTGCAAGAAGTAGGCCCACACTCGATTATCGCTTCTTCATGCGATATTTCAGCATGTTGTCTACAGAGACCATGACATCAGTCGGACATCCACGAATGGAAGTGAGACTCATCGCTGAACACCACGGAATGCAACTCTAAATTTCAGTCCATTCTGGGTTCGTGGTGGCACTCGGCCTGTACGCTTGTTACGTAACTGGTTCGAAAGACATTTAAACCATCAAATGTTGACCGTGATTAAGCATAAATAACTAAAACCAACCGTAATGAATCACATTTTGGGAACTTGCCCAGGCATTTATCCCGGGCATTTGCTCTTACTTATAAATGTCCAGGCACTTTACACCTCTACATATGTTGAAAAACATCTTCAAAAAGACACATAAAGATACATACGACATGTGCAGATACATGGGTGAGCAAAGTGTACTGAACAATATTACATCAATATTTACTCCATTTGTAGATCAATAATTATAGCTGTTGGGAGTAGAATGTTTTTAGGTTGGTTAGTGTCTCCAAGTGCATGTGGCAAGAGTGACTCACTAATACTTATATTTCCCTGAGTAGGTAATGTGAAATGAAATGTCGTGTGGCTAGTGCCTCCCGTCGGGTAGACTGGTCACTTGGTGCAAGTATTTTTTTAGTTGACGCGACTTCGGTGACTTGTGCGTCGATGCGGATGAGATAATGATGATAACATAACATCCAGTCCCTGAGCGGAGAAAATCTCCCATCCAGACGGGTATCGAACCCGGGCCCCTTTGAATGGCATTCCGTCGCGCTGAGAACTCAGCTGTCGAAGTGGGCAGCAGGTCAGGTGTTGAAGTGTGGATGCAAGGGCAGAAAACGGTAGTCTGTATGACAGGCATAGTACACATAGAGGTTCTGTTATGACCATGCAGAAGACAGGTAGTAAATTATGTGACATTTGGGCGAAGACTGTTAGATGCAGGTACAAAATACTTGCACTTTTACGCCGTTTTCGAGATACTGTTCACAGGTTCTGCCTAATAATAATCTGCCGTTTGTCAAACTGTCCGCCTCGACGCTGAGTAGCTTCCCGTTGCTTTCCACATATGATACTAGCTTCCCACTCTGGGTCAGACGCTGTTTGCAGTCGCTCACTCTGAGTGAGCCTCTTGAAATACCACAGGCTACACTGACGGTATATGTGTGGGAAATCCGTGATTGTTACTGGCTGGACTGCTGTTACATGATTTGCAAAAACTGATATGTTTCGTTTTTTTCGTATTTGCAACCTAATGCGAGTTCACGCGCATTAATACATTAAAATTGGTTGTAAGAACAATTCAATACTTTCCTGCATATGAATATCATCCACCAAACTTTAAACTGCGGGTATGACACATGTGGCAAATGCGGAAGAACTACAGTTTCATGTGTCACAAGTTGACGTGATTTTTCGACACTTTAAAGTGTGAACTTAACAACAACAGCTGTAATTTTTGAATGAAATGTTGCACATATGAGGGTTGGAACTTTAATAGTGGCAACTATTTATTTACGGCTCGCACGAAACAGATACGTGTTTTACTGACCTTCAAAGTAGTCACCAGCACTGTGTATAACCCGTTGCCAGCGATGTGGAATTCGTAGGCTACTCTTAGCAGTGCCAGTTGTGCTGGCAGTTCGAGCGGCGCGGTCTATTGCCCGACGAATTTGTAGCAGTTCTGAAGCGAATGCCGTGAAGTGTTTCTTCCAGTTTAGAAATCGAATTCAACTCACTAGAGCTTAAGTCAGGGGAGTGCAGCAGGTGGTACAGTACTTACCAGCCCCATCACTCAAACAAATCGGTAACAGCTTGCACTGTACGTACTTGAGCACTGTCCTGCAAAATGATTGTCAGGTCCTGCAGGAAGTGTCATCATTTCTGTCCGTATGCTGTTCATTTCTGGAACACAACCTACGACCAGCTTAGAGACAGAAATGGTATCACTTTCTGCAGAACCTGATAATCATTTTGCAGGACAATGCTAAAGTACTTACAGTGCAAGCTGTTTCTGATTTGTTTGACTGATGGGGCTGGTAAATGCTTTACCATCTACTGCACTCACTTGACTTAAGCCCTCGATTTCTAAACTGAAGGAAACACTTCACGGCATTCGCTTCAGAACTGCTACAAATTCGTCGGGCAATAGACCGCGCCGCTCGAACTGTCAACATAACTGGCACTGCTAAGAGTGGCCTACGAATTCCACATCGCTGGCAACGGGTTGTACACAATGGTGGTGACTACTTTGAAGGTCGGTAAAACTTTGAAACACGTATCTATTTCGAACGAGCTGTAAATAAATAGTTGCCACCATTACAGTTCCAACCCTCGTACACTGATAAGCCAAAACATAATTATCACTGTTCACCGCGACGTTCGATGCAGCCTGTTGACATTTCAGGCACGTGACGCAGTAACATAGGCACTTTTAAGCGGAGCAGACACTTGCTTGGATCACCCTAGCGAAGATATGGGAGAAAAGGAAAGAGGAAAAGCTAAGGACCGGTACATGGAACGTTCGCACCCTCTTAGAATCTGGTAAATTGGAAAATGCGAAAAAGGAATACAAGAATATAGATATTCTTGGAATGTGCAAGGTGAGATGTGGTGGCAATGGTGTGTTACAGAGTGATGATTACAAACTATTTTGTTCAGGTGAGGAAAAAAAATGGAATGAATGAAGTAGCTATCATGCTAAAGAAGAAGGTAAAAACCATGATAATGACTGTGGAATACATAAATAGCAGACTGATGATGCTGAGGTTGAAAGGCCACAAGAAAGATATTAACTCTGACCACAAGTTGATTGTAGCAGATGCACAGGTTAGATTGGTAGGTAAAGTGAGAGAGGAATTTAACTTGGATGCCCTAAAGGAAGAGGGAATAAGCAAAAAGTTTGAGGAAGAGTTCCGAGACAAGTGGAAAATTATAGAAAAGACAGAGGGCATAAATTAACAGTGGAATCAATTCAGACACCCTGAAAGCAACCAATAAAGATGTTGTTGGTCTGGTGAAGTGCAAGCGGAGAAGAAAACCATGGGTTACCGATGGCATGATCTTGAAGATGGCAGAAAGGAGAAAATGGAAAAACGCACAAACTGATGAAGGGAAAAGGCAATACAGAAGACTGGACAATGAGCTGAGAAGAGTAACTGATCAGGCCATGGAAAAATGGACTAGAGAAATCTGCTAAGAAATTGATACATTGGAGAAAGAGGGCAAGTACGAAAAGATGTATCGAGTAGCATAGGATATAGTATTTCAGGGAAGGAAGAACAAAACAAACATGGAGATAGAAGGGAAAGATGGAACTCTTTTAAGTGACCCACACGCTATTCAGAATAGATGGAAAGAATATATTGAAACTGTCTATGAAGTGGATCAAAGACCTTCCGATCTGCAGATTGAGAAGGAAGAATCATTAAATGAAGACGAAAAAGGAGATTTTATCCTAGGTTCAGAGGTAAATAAGCCATTGGGAGAACTTAAAAACAGCAAAGCGTGTGGTGTAGGGGATGACATTCCCGCAGAAATCTTAAAGAATTGAAAAGAAACAGTCGAAAATGAGTTGACCTCTCTTTGCAACTACATCTATGACAAGGGGGAATGGCCAGAAGACTTTTTCGTAGGTATAATAGTCCCAATCCCAAAGACCAATAATCCCAAAAAGTGTGAAGACAACAGGACAATCAGCCTAATATCGCAGGCAGCAAAAGTAGTTCTTCGAATCCTGAATAGGAGTCTAAATGGAACGCTGGAAGAAACACTTGGTGAAGAACAATATGGTTTCATAGGGGGAAAGAGAACACGAGATGCTATTGGACATCTAAGAAGCATCGGTGAAAGATGCATAGAAAAGGGCAAAGAAGTGTATGCTGTCTTCATAGACCTCGGAAAGGCCTTTGATAGAATGCGGTAGAATAAGCTGTTAGATATCTTGAAAAAGAAGGGAGTAAAGAGGAGGAGAGAACATTGATCGCAAATCTGCATCTGAACCAGAAAGCTCGTGTACGAATAGGTAATGGGATCTACGAGGACAGCAAGATTGGGAGAGGTGTTAGACAGGGCTGTTGTCTCTCACCGATACTATTTAACATCTTTCTGGAGGAATCACTGGAAAGCTGTATGGATGGGACAAGAGGCATCAAGATAGGTGGGCGGAAAATTGAATGTATAAGACTTGCAGATGACATGGCGGAACTCAAATATTAAATGTCCTAAATGAAGCCTGTGCAGCATATGGTATTAAAATTAATAAAAAGAAAACCAAAAGCATGGTCAGAGGCCTAAAGAAAAGAAAAGTGAAAATTAAGTTTGGGTCAGATGTCATAGAACAGGTAAGGGCATTCAAGTATTTGGGAAGTTGGATTAAAGAAAACATGGATTGCCAACGAGACATCAAAGTGAGAATGGGTCTGGCGAAAGAGGCATTTCAAAAGCAGAAAAGACTTCTAACTAGTTGTTTAAACAAGGAATTAAGGAAGCGATTGGTTAAGTGCTTAATATGGAGCGTGGCCTTGTATGAAGCAGAAACGTGGACTTTGAGAAAGTAGGATGAGAAGAGAATTGAAGCTTGTGCTATGTAGATCAGCTGGACTGATAAAGTGAGGAATGAAGAAGTACTGAGGAGAGTTGGAGAAGAACGGAGGATGCTGCTGACGGTGAAGAACAGGAAACTAAACTGGATAGACCACAATCTTAGGAGAGATTGTCTTCTAGTAGAGGCAATTGAAAGTTTCGCTCCGGGAAAGAGAGGGAAGGGCAGAAGAAGGTTCCAGATGCTGGATGATGTCAGCACGCCACAAGGAGGGTACCAAGAATGCAGAGGAACGCAGAAGACAGAGAAGCATGGAGGGCTATGTAGTCAAAACCTACCGCAAGGCAGACAACCCAATGATGACTCTATTTAAGTCGGTCTGATACTTTCTTTACACAATGTTCACGGCAGTATTAAGTCTTTACCAAATTCGAAACGTAAGTGTTCTGTGGGAATTTAAGGAGATGGGACCTGGATAAACTGTCTAAACCAGAGGTTGTACAGAGTTTCAGGGAAAGCATAAGGGAACAATTGACAGGAATGGAGGAAAGAAGTACAGTAGAAGAAGAATGGGTAGCTCTGACGGATGAATAGTGAAGGCAACAGAGGATCAAGTAGGTAAAAAGACGAGGGCTAATAGAAATCCTTGGGTAACAGAAGAAATATTGAATTTAATTGATGAAATGAGAAAATATAAAAACGCAGTAAATGAAGCAGGCAAAAAGGAATACAAACGTCTCAAAAATGAGATCGACAGGAAATGCAAAATGGCTAAGCAGGGATGGCTAGAGGACAAATGTAAGGATGTAGAGGCTTATCTCACTAGGGTTAAGATAGATACTGCCTACAGGAAAATTACAGAGACCTTTGGAGAAAGGAGAACTACTTGCATGAATATCAAGAGCTTTGATGGAAACCCAGTTCTAAACAAAGAAGGGAAAGCAGAAAGGTGGAAGCAGTATATAGAGGGTCTATACAAGGGCGATGTACTTGAGGACAGTATTATGGAAATGGAAGAGGATGTAGATGAAGATGAAATGGGAGATATGATACTGGGTGAAGAGTTTGACAGAGCACTGAAAGACCTGAGTCGAAACAAGGCTCCCGGAGTAGACAACATTGCAATAGAACTACTGACAGCCTTGGGAGAGCCAGTGCTGACAAAACTCTACCTTCTGGTGAGCAAGATGTATGAGACAGGCGAAATACCCTCAGACTTCAAGAAGAATATAATAATTCCAATCCCAAAGAAAGCAGGTGTTGACAGATGTGAAAATTACCGAACTATCAGTTTAGTAAGTCACAGCTGCAAAATACTAACACGAATTCTTTACAGACAAATGGAAAAACTTGTAGAAGCCCACCTCGGGGAAGATCAGTTTGGATTCCGTAGAAATGTTGGAACACGTGAGACAATACTGACCTTACGACTTATCTTAGAAGGAAGATTAAGGAAAGGCAAACCTACGTTTCTAGCATTTGTAGACTTAGAGAAAGCTTTTGACAATGTTAACTGGAATATTCTCTTTCAAATTCTAAAGGTGGCAGGGGTAAAATGCAGGGAGCGAAAGGCTATTTACAATTTGTACAGAAACCAGATGGCAGTTATAAGAGTAGAGGGGCATGAAAGGGAAGCAGCAGTTGGGAAGGGAGTGAGACAGGGTTGTAGCCTCTCCCCGATGTTCTTCAATCTGTATATTGAGCAAGCAGTAAAGGAAACAAAAGAAAAATTCGGAGTAGGAATCAAAATCCACGGAGAAGAAATAAAAACGAGGTTCGCCGATGACATTGTAATTCTGTCAGAGACAGCAAAGGCCTTGGAAGAGCAGTTGAACGGAATGGACAGTGTCTTGAAAGGAGGATATAAGATGAACATCAACAAAATCAAAACGAGGATAATGGAATGTTGTCGAATTAAGTCGGGTGATTCTGAGGGAATTAGATTAGGAAATGAGACACTTAAAGTAGTAAAGGAGTTTTGCTATTGGGGAGCAAAATTCTGTTAACTTTGTTCCAGCAAAATATTGGAAGATAAAATGTATATATCCCCATTTCATTGTGACCCTCCCTTAGATATTAAGTGAACAGAGTCTGAGGCACTCTTTTTGTTTGTTCTACAGGACAAACCAGATAATGGCAGCCTGGTAGCTGCATGAAAGCGTGGAGTGACTTGGACACAACTCACAGTGACCCCTCCCCTTTCCCCATGTAATTTAGAGAGAACGTGAAGGACGCACACCATAGCAACTTCCCCTCCTCTACCCTTGTGAATGGAAGTGTAGGACGCCAGCCAAAGCGGCTACAACCACGTGTGTAAAAATTATTTGTGAACTTTTCTTTCAGGTTTAGAAAAGACTGCTAAGAGATAATCATCTGTTTATGTGTCATGTTATTTTCTTTGAATTTGTGTATGGAAGAATGTATTTAATGGATCTAAGATTTTCATAATTTTTCAATTTGTGTGTGTTTGTTTGTCTAAGGCAATATGTATGCCAAAATATTTCGTTGACTTTGCTTAAAATTTTGAGTAATGACATTGTTTAAAAAGGCAGTGAACATGCCTACAATTTAAATAATTAATGTAGGTAATAAGTTTTCTTTAATATTTCTACAGGTTTATATTTCAATTTTGATTTTTCATCGGAAGTTAAACTGTACTCTTGCTTCCCTTTTTGTAATTAAATTTTTTTTTCATTCATTAACATTCATAAACAAAAAAAAATTTAAGTAGAGGGTGATGTAGGGAAGCAGCCTACTCACGCTGTAGTAAATTCACATCAGTTTCCATTATGTGCCAGCCAGTCTGCTGTAACTAGCTCTGACGTCATAAATGTTGCGAAATACCTTAAAAAATCAAGCAAATGAACTAAAACTTTTCTAGCAGGTCAGAAATAATACTAAATTAATGTGTGTTAAAAATCAGTTCGATAACTTCAGCCATTTCCGAGATTTGGACGTTTTTCTGGAAAAATCATTGGCGCAACAGAAAAGAGCTAGAGACTTCAAAATTTATATTTAGATTCATCTTTCATAATGATTTAATAAAAACAGTACTTTGGATTTCACAAATTAAGACTTTAGTGGAAATTCATGATTTTCTGATTTTCATCTCAAAACTGAAGGAAGCAAGATAGATTAAGTAGGTTAATAAATAAGGCTAGGATGTTTAGATTTAAATAGGTTGGAGGTCCGCTATGATTATGAAAATGTGTAAAGTTTCTTTTTAATACCTATAAAATTATAGCGATAGCGGATCTCAAAAGGGACAGTTCAGAGCTCATCTGCTGCGTGCAGTGTAATTTAATTAATTCTCTCGCTCAAAGTATTTAACTTAGCCACGTCAAAATTTTATTATCAATACTTAGGTGCGTGCTGAATGCACGTTTAAATTAAGAGCTTCTCCGGCCATCAGCCAAAGAAGCTATAAATTATTATGTATCTTGAAGTGGTGCGTTACTAGCCCAGCGGCTAGTCGGGAGAGCGGATTTGATCAGGCGATCCCTCAGCCGTCCGCACCGCGGCTTTATATATAAGAACACTGCGCGAGGAAGCAAGGCCCCAGTTCTCTCCAGACGCTGAATGACACGCCATCTGTGTCGGTAGTCGCGTCGCATCAGTGTATCTGCTACAAACAGCCTCGGGTGCCGTATTAAGTTACTAGAGATACGCGGAACCATGAAGACATTTCATGTGAAGTGTTAATTCTGGAATGATTTTCATTACCTAGCTTCAGTTTGCGTATTGTCGTATTTTTCACGTGCCGTCGCGGGACAGACATTCTACCAAAAATTTAGCGTGGCGTTTGATGAAATATTTTCATCAAATTATGACGAGCATTCTTTTTAACATTTGATTCGGACATTTATAGTTGCATCAGCGCATTAGACTCTGAACTGCTCTGTTAGTTAGGTTGTAGGGATACTTGTGGTTTTTATCAGTGAATTTCAGAATATACTCAACTATTTTGGAAAACCGTTTTTGATTAGAAATCCCGGACAATCTCCTAATTCCTCAGAGCTATAAGCTGCAGCTATAAGAACATTCTCAGGTAAAGTGGGCACTAGGATATCTATTTACTGGCTCCAAGTTTTATTAAATCACTTTCTGGGGGCCACGGAGTAAATAGAGAGCCAGTGTTGAGAACGGCAAAAGACAGCATTAACAACATTCAAAAAGCTAGAACTAATTCAACACGCAAGCGTTTATCCAGCAATAGATTTACTATTATTACAAACTTATACATCCGCCGCCCCACATATGGTGCATCGGCCGGAAAATTCAACTAAGTGAAAGTGATTTTAACTATTCGGATTCGCGAGTGAAATGCGACACGCAACTGAGAATAGAACAGTGAATGTGTTACGTGTGTATGTGGACGACGCAATTGGATTAACAACGCATCTGGATTGACGGAGCTGGCACTGAGTCTAGCGGTGCTGCCGGCATCGCGAGAAACCAGTTTTCGCCGTACCGCAGTCGTCCGCTGGAGCAGCCGGCGCAGAGCCTGCAATTGCGGGCCACGCAAACACATAACAGCCGTCGGAGAGCCGTCTGCAGTTCAACGTGCCACGTCGCATCAGGAATCCTGGTACGCCGCGCCGGCAACGCCATACGTCGTGCAGAAGGAACTAAGTTAAGTGAAAAGCTGTTAAAAATTTTACTAACCTGCACTAAAAGACTGTCGGCGATGGAACCGTCAAAAGAAACTGAGGTTAAACTTAAATCAGAACCTATGTCTGTTGAGGGAACTGTAAATACAGACAACGGTTCGAGTGTAAATATGCATGAAAGTAGTAATGTTAAAGTGAAATATGAAGTATTGTCTCCTGACAGTAGTGTGGGAAGGGGCAATGATTCAGTAATAGAGACCCCTGTAGTAAAGCGGAAAGTAGAAATTGTAAATTTATTGGATGATAGTTCCTCTGATGAATTAAAAATGAAACAGTCATCAGAGATGGTAGAGTTTAAGAAGGAGCAGTTAGATATGACTAATCAATCAGAAGTTTCATTTAGTTTTGATGATTCTGGTATTGGAGCTAGTTTTTCGTCACCTGAGTGTGATAAAAAGCCAGCTACTGAGCAACCCAAAGATGCTGGGGCTGTTGATCTAAATGTTATATTACAAGCAATAGCTGCCAGTAATGCAAAAATGTCAGCCAGTAATGATAGTATGACAGCTGAGTTAAAATCGGATATAATTGAGGTAAATAACAGAATTGTGGCCAGCCAAACAAATTTTAATATGCGGTTTGAGGCAATGGACAATAAATTAGAATCCAATAATGCTGAATTAAAGTCTGAAATTATGGCCAGCCAAACAAATTTCAATAAACGATTGGAGGTAATGGACGATACCTTCAAGGCTGGTTGCAATAAGTTGAAAGAGGATCTAGACAGTTTAAATTGTAAAATTGATTGCAATCATGAGGATATTAAGAAAAAGGTTGCTCAACAGTTTTCTGAAATGTATAAAACAGTAAAATCCGAAGTTGCTGAGGTTCGCAAAGACTTCGAAATGGAAGATGCGAAGCTGGAGCACAAGTTAACAGAAAAGATCGAGGCGGAATCTGAACTGTGCTCAGATAGATTTAAAGATGTTAATATAAAAGTAAACATATGTCAAGCAGAAGTAGAAGCAATCAAAACTGACACTACTCATATTGTGCAAAGAGTAGATAATGTTGAAATGAAAGTAGAAAATATAAGTACTAACATTGCTAACATTGAGAGTAAAGTAGCTTCAGTAACTTCTGGTAATGGTAATATACAACAAGTTGTAGCTGCAAACGCCGCTTTTATCGGGTGTCGGCAGTTCTTGCGGTTCGATCCAGATAAAAATATCCATCCGCTAGATTTCTGGAACGATTTTGAAGATGTGATTCCACCAACTTGGTCTGAGCGAGAGAAAATCTCATTTATTAGAAGCCATTTAGCAGGTGACGCCATGCGTTGGTCAGCTGATGTTATGTTGAAGTGTAAAACATTAGCGGAGTTTAAAACAGCTTTCATTAATGAGTATTGGTCTAGTAATAAACAAAATGAAGTGTTGAGAGAATTTTGGAGTGGAAAACGCTTCAATGCAGGCAAGGAATCTATTAAAGAGTTTGCTAGGTCATGGATTTCACGTTTGTCACATTTGGCGGAAAAGCTAAAACCAGAAATGATTATACTAGGTCTGGAAGCCAAACTGCCATGGTACTGGCAAACTAGAATTATATCAGCCCCTAGAGACAATCTGGATCGTTTCATTGAATATTTGGAACGTGTAGAACGTGTTGCTGCCAATGAGGAGCAAGCACGTAATAACCGTAATGCCAATAATAATAATAGTAATTTTAGGAACGAGCAAAATGGCAATGTAAACATCAGAACAGTAGGTGTTCGTCATCCTAAGAGAGATAGGAATTGGGGAAATAATTATCAGAACCAACAATGGCGTCCAAGGGATAATAATGATGTTCCAAACAGAAATATGCATGTAAACAACAGTACGCAAAGTAATGCTATGCCAGCTAACTATAATGAAAGTAAAGGAAACAGTAGTATGCCGAGGCAGGAAAACTAGTTCCCGTCTATGAGGACACTGGCGCTCACCAGGCGGTTACTTTTCCTATGCCAGTAGTTAAGAGAATTGGTAAGACAGATCAGAATACTCAAACTGAACAGGTGGATGAAGAGTCCGTAGCACCTAAGGATACAACAGAAATATTAGATCACTCACAGTATTTGATAGATACCGTGTTAGAGACGCTTTCTAAGTGGGAAGAGAAAGAAAAGGCGCAGCAGTGTAACGATAGGGACGAGCTACAAAGTACTGAATTGACAGGTGAAGGAGCAGAAGAAATTCATGCTTATATTTACGATGAGGATGATGTGCTCTTATCTAAAGTGCCTGTGCAGGATGTTGATTATGTACTAATAGATTTAGGACAGGAGATAAGTGAGAATGTAGAGGGTAGGCTGTTGAGGGTCGATGAACCCAGTAGCTGTGACCAGTTGTCACTTGAGAAGGAAACCGACGATAATGGTGAATGTGGTTTAGCTGTAACTAGTGTTATGCCCGGTCTGGAGACGCAGAATCGCTCAGACTACAGTAATTTGGGTCATGTTCAGCAAACTAAATGTAATGAAGTCGTGCGGTGTTTCGATTTAAAATTAATAGACCGACTGGAAAAGGCAGCTGAAAATGTAATTCAGGAAACCCCTACACACTGTGACCTAAATGTAATGAAGACAGATGTCGATCACTTTAGTTGGAGACAAATCCAAAAGGAACTACTAGATGAATGTGAGGAACCACCTGTACAACCTAGAATAAGCCACCCTATAATAATAGTGAATATGTTGGGTATCAATGTACGTTGTCTCTTAGACAGTGGAAGTGAGGTGAGTGCAATATCTCAGTCCTTCTTTGATGCATTACCTGGTAAAGACAAGCTTACAGTAATGAGGGTATCAGGACTAAGAATAATTGGTGCTACTGGCAAGGTTTCAAAAACGGTAAAGCAAGAAGCTTTACTACCCTTTAACATTAATGGTAATTTAATTGATCATCCATGTTTAATTGTAAACAATCTCAGTATTGAGGTTTTAATTGGCATAGATTTCTTGTCGAAATATCAGAGTGTTGTTGATTTTGAAAGAAGCCAGTTAAAAATGGTCTTGCCAATAACCGGAGTAATTATAGTACCTTTTAGTGATAAACATGTAGTAACTGATCATGAAACTTGGGAGCTGCCTATACGAGTTCTGAAAAATAGGAGGTATTGGGACGAGGGTGTTAATCTTAGTAACAGTAAGCTGAACACAGAAGAAGAAGAAGCAATTATTTTAGACAAAATAGAAACTAAATTGCAGGAAATCGATAAGATTTCAGCCAATCAGGAGGAAGAACTGAGACAGGTTCTAAAAAGGCATCATAAAGTATTTTCAGATCGACCTGGCAGATTCATAGGTAGCCACTGAATGCTGTAGGGAGGAGGTTGTTCTGTAACCTCTACACAGTGTGGCAGCTGTGCAGTCCCAGCTGTGTGAGATCTTCTTTCCCTTTCAGGTCTCACTCATTCTTCATCTTTCCTATCCCCAAAAATTTCGACCTCTACTTTCCAACACAAAATTTTCCGTTATGATAATCAAGCCAGCATTAAGCTAATGAATGCTGTAGGGAGGAGGTTGTTCTTTAACCTCTACACAGTGTGGCAGCTGTGCAGTCCCAGCTGTGTGAGATCTTCTTTCCCATTTCAGGTCTCACTCACTCTTCATCTTTTCTATCCACCTAAAATTTCTAACTCTTCTTTACAGCATTAAGCTAATGAATGCTGTAGGGAGGAGGTTGTTCTTTAACCTCTACACAGTGTGGCAGCCGTGCAGTCCCAGCTGTGTGAGATCTTCTTTCCCTTTCAGGTCTCACTCATTCTTCATCTTTCCTATCCCCAAAAATTTCGACCTCTTCTTTCCAGACATGAAAATTTTCTGTCATGACTATCAAGCCATGAGTTATGTAACCATTCTATCTACCGATTAGTGAAGAAAAATACCTAATGTGACAAACCTAATAGTGACAAACAATAGAGAAGTATGACGTAATTAAGATACAAATGTATTTGAGTAACAATTATGTATAGTACCCTGGTAATATAATAAGTACAAAGTGTTGTTTTATTGAAAATGGTCCACCAACAGTAATTTAAAGGGATATATGAATTCATGTACAAGCAGTATCTGAAGTGGTAGTGAAACCTAGTGTATGCATTAGAGCTAACTAATAAATAGTAAGAAAAAGATTGCTTAGTGTTATGAAAAATATGCAGACAAGTTGTAAGAATAAACTCACCTTGTGTAGCAAGGAAGGGCAGTGTAATAGAATTGAGCAGTGTTTGCGGTTGAGACGTGAAGGACACGTTCCTGAAGTATTTATAAGGTTGGAGCTGGCCATTATTTTAGTGTAGTGTGTGACAGGATACACCTACACGTATTGAGGTTATGAGTTGGAGGCATGAATGCGACCATAGGTACCCTTATGTTAGATGAGACAGAGCAGCTCATGGTGTCCTATAGGTTTAAGAAATTTAGCATTACGCTCGTCCATAATTACTTGATGCACTTTAGTGGTAGGTCGAGAGAGAGTACCTGAGGTTTCAGCGTCCGATCGAGTGGAAATGGATTGCCACGTGAGCAAACTAATCAGCTGCAGTACACTATGAATATGAAATAAATGTGCTATCCTATGCTTTAAATATTAATACAGTGAGTGTTAAATAAGTACATACACTAGCAAAATGAATAAATAACATACTGACAGGCGTAAAACATTATTTTAGCTCACCATAAATACACTTCAAAGTAAGTAAGTACCTAATTGCAGATGTGGAACTGGCAACAGCAGAGGACCAATAAGTGGATTTAGTAGTCAACTAAACGTAGTGTGTTTTGAACACTCACAACTGTACTATTACCAAAAGTTACTCACATGTACATGGAAGCTGAGAAAACAACCACTAATCATACTCATACCATCTCCAAGAATAAAGTAATCAAAGATGAATCAGTTAAGTGCTTAAAATCCAAATGTATTCAGGAATGTACCGAGCATTGGTTCAGTGTTCCGGCCCAGAAATAAGAAATTCAGATTAAATAGGATTTATGATTATATGCCTTGAGCATAGAATTTTCTCTTGTAAGTGACTAATGGCGTTTTGAACCATTTGTTTACCGATTTTATGACAATTAAGTAACCACGAGAGTAGAATTGAAAAAAAAATTCTGTTAACTTTGTTCCAGCAAAATATTGGAAGATAAAATGTATATATCCCCATTTCATTGTGACCCTCCCTTAGATATTAAGTGAACAGAGTCTGAGGCACTCTTTTTGTTTGTTCTACAGGACAAACCAGATAATGGCAGCCTGGTAGCTGCATGAAAGCGTGGAGTGACTTGGACACAACTCACAGTGACCCCTCCCCTTTCCCCATGTAATTTAGAGAGAACGTGAAGGACGCACACCATAGCAACTTCCCCTCCTCTACCCTTGTGAATGGAAGTGTAGGACGCCAGCCAAAGCGGCTACAACCACGTGTGTAAAAATTATTTGTGAACTTTTCTTTCAGGTTTAGAAAAGACTGCTAAGAGATAATCATCTGTTTATGTGTCATGTTATTTTCTTTGAATTTGTGTATGGAAGAATGTATTTAATGGATCTAAGATTTTCATAATTTTTCAATTTGTGTGTGTTTGTTTGTCTAAGGCAATATGTATGCCAAAATATTTCGTTGACTTTGCTTAAAATTTTGAGTAATGACATTGTTTAAAAAGGCAGTGAACATGCCTACAATTTAAATAATTAATGTAGGTAATAAGTTTTCTTTAATATTTCTACAGGTTTATATTTCAATTTTGATTTTTCATCGGAAGTTAAACTGTACTCTTGCTTCCCTTTTTGTAATTAAATTTTTTTTTCATTCATTAACATTCATAAACAAAAAAAAATTTAAGTAGAGGGTGATGTAGGGAAGCAGCCTACTCACGCTGTAGTAAATTCACATCAGTTTCCATTATGTGCCAGCCAGTCTGCTGTAACTAGCTCTGACGTCATAAATGTTGCGAAATACCTTAAAAAATCAAGCAAATGAACTAAAACTTTTCTAGCAGGTCAGAAATAATACTAAATTAATGTGTGTTAAAAATCAGTTCGATAACTTCAGCCATTTCCGAGATTTGGACGTTTTTCTGGAAAAATCATTGGCGCAACAGAAAAGAGCTAGAGACTTCAAAATTTATATTTAGATTCATCTTTCATAATGATTTAATAAAAACAGTACTTTGGATTTCACAAATTAAGACTTTAGTGGAAATTCATGATTTTCTGATTTTCATCTCAAAACTGAAGGAAGCAAGATAGATTAAGTAGGTTAATAAATAAGGCTAGGATGTTTAGATTTAAATAGGTTGGAGGTCCGCTATGATTATGAAAATGTGTAAAGTTTCTTTTTAATACCTATAAAATTATAGCGATAGCGGATCTCAAAAGGGACAGTTCAGAGCTCATCTGCTGCGTGCAGTGTAATTTAATTAATTCTCTCGCTCAAAGTATTTAACTTAGCCACGTCAAAATTTTATTATCAATACTTAGGTGCGTGCTGAATGCACGTTTAAATTAAGAGCTTCTCCGGCCATCAGCCAAAGAAGCTATAAATTATTATGTATCTTGAAGTGGTGCGTTACTAGCCCAGCGGCTAGTCGGGAGAGCGGATTTGATCAGGCGATCCCTCAGCCGTCCGCACCGCGGCTTTATATATAAGAACACTGCGCGAGGAAGCAAGGCCCCAGTTCTCTCCAGACGCTGAATGACACGCCATCTGTGTCGGTAGTCGCGTCGCATCAGTGTATCTGCTACAAACAGCCTCGGGTGCCGTATTAAGTTACTAGAGATACGCGGAACCATGAAGACATTTCATGTGAAGTGTTAATTCTGGAATGATTTTCATTACCTAGCTTCAGTTTGCGTATTGTCGTATTTTTCACGTGCCGTCGCGGGACAGACATTCTACCAAAAATTTAGCGTGGCGTTTGATGAAATATTTTCATCAAATTATGACGAGCATTCTTTTTAACATTTGATTCGGACATTTATAGTTGCATCAGCGCATTAGACTCTGAACTGCTCTGTTAGTTAGGTTGTAGGGATACTTGTGGTTTTTATCAGTGAATTTCAGAATATACTCAACTATTTTGGAAAACCGTTTTTGATTAGAAATCCCGGACAATCTCCTAATTCCTCAGAGCTATAAGCTGCAGCTATAAGAACATTCTCAGGTAAAGTGGGCACTAGGATATCTATTTACTGGCTCCAAGTTTTATTAAATCACTTTCTGGGGGCCACGGAGTAAATAGAGAGCCAGTGTTGAGAACGGCAAAAGACAGCATTAACAACATTCAAAAAGCTAGAACTAATTCAACACGCAAGCGTTTATCCAGCAATAGATTTACTATTATTACAAACTTATACATCCGCCGCCCCACATATGGTGCATCGGCCGGAAAATTCAACTAAGTGAAAGTGATTTTAACTATTCGGATTCGCGAGTGAAATGCGACACGCAACTGAGAATAGAACAGTGAATGTGTTACGTGTGTATGTGGACGACGCAATTGGATTAACAACGCATCTGGATTGACGGAGCTGGCACTGAGTCTAGCGGTGCTGCCGGCATCGCGAGAAACCAGTTTTCGCCGTACCGCAGTCGTCCGCTGGAGCAGCCGGCGCAGAGCCTGCAATTGCGGGCCACGCAAACACATAACAGCCGTCGGAGAGCCGTCTGCAGTTCAACGTGCCACGTCGCATCAGGAATCCTGGTACGCCGCGCCGGCAACGCCATACGTCGTGCAGAAGGAACTAAGTTAAGTGAAAAGCTGTTAAAAATTTTACTAACCTGCACTAAAAGACTGTCGGCGATGGAACCGTCAAAAGAAACTGAGGTTAAACTTAAATCAGAACCTATGTCTGTTGAGGGAACTGTAAATACAGACAACGGTTCGAGTGTAAATATGCATGAAAGTAGTAATGTTAAAGTGAAATATGAAGTATTGTCTCCTGACAGTAGTGTGGGAAGGGGCAATGATTCAGTAATAGAGACCCCTGTAGTAAAGCGGAAAGTAGAAATTGTAAATTTATTGGATGATAGTTCCTCTGATGAATTAAAAATGAAACAGTCATCAGAGATGGTAGAGTTTAAGAAGGAGCAGTTAGATATGACTAATCAATCAGAAGTTTCATTTAGTTTTGATGATTCTGGTATTGGAGCTAGTTTTTCGTCACCTGAGTGTGATAAAAAGCCAGCTACTGAGCAACCCAAAGATGCTGGGGCTGTTGATCTAAATGTTATATTACAAGCAATAGCTGCCAGTAATGCAAAAATGTCAGCCAGTAATGCTAGTATGACAGCTGAGTTAAAATCGGATATAATTGAGGTAAATAACAGAATTGTGGCCAGCCAAACAAATTTTAATATGCGGTTTGAGGCAATGGACAATAAATTAGAATCCAATAATGCTGAATTAAAGTCTGAAATTATGGCCAGCCAAACAAATTTCAATAAACGATTGGAGGTAATGGACGATACCTTCAAGGCTGGTTGCAATAAGTTGAAAGAGGATCTAGACAGTTTAAATTGTAAAATTGATTGCAATCATGAGGATATTAAGAAAAAGGTTGCTCAACAGTTTTCTGAAATGTATAAAACAGTAAAATCCGAAGTTGCTGAGGTTCACAAAGACTTCGAAATGGAAGATGCGAAGCTGGAGCACAAGTTAACAGAAAAGATCGAGGCGGAATCTGAACTGTGCTCAGATAGATTTAAAGATGTTAATATAAAAGTAAACATATGTCAAGCAGAAGTAGAAGCAATCAAAACTGACACTACTCATATTGTGCAAAGAGTAGATAATGTTGAAATGAAAGTAGAAAATATAAGTACTAACATTGCTAACATTGAGAGTAAAGTAGCTTCAGTAACTTCTGGTAATGGTAATATACAACAAGTTGTAGCTGCAAACGCCGCTTTTATCGGGTGTCGGCAGTTCTTGCGGTTCGATCCAGATAAAAATATCCATCCGCTAGATTTCTGGAACGATTTTGAAGATGTGATTCCACCAACTTGGTCTGAGCGAGAGAAAATCTCATTTATTAGAAGCCATTTAGCAGGTGACGCCATGCGTTGGTCAGCTGATGTTATGTTGAAGTGTAAAACATTAGCGGAGTTTAAAACAGCTTTCATTAATGAGTATTGGTCTAGTAATAAACAAAATGAAGTGTTGAGAGAATTTTGGAGTGGAAAACGCTTCAATGCAGGCAAGGAATCTATTAAAGAGTTTGCTAGGTCATGGATTTCACGTTTGTCACATTTGGCGGAAAAGCTAAAACCAGAAATGATTATACTAGATCTGGAAGCCAAACTGCCATGGTACTGGCAAACTAGAATTATATCAGCCCCTAGAGACAATCTGGATCGTTTCATTGAATATTTGGAACGTGTAGAACGTGTTGCTGCCAATGAGGAGCAAGCACGTAATAACCGTAATGCCAATAATAATAATAGTAATTTTAGGAACGAGCAAAATGGCAATGTAAACATCAGAACAGTAGGTGTTCGTCATCCTAAGAGAGATAGGAATTGGGGAAATAATTATCAGAACCAACAATGGCGTCCAAGGGATAATAATGATGTTCCAAACAGAAATATGCATGTAAACAACAGTACGCAAAGTAATGCTATGCCAGCTAACTATAATGAAAGTAAAGGAAACAGTAGTATGCCGAGGCAGGAAAACTAGTTCCCGTCTATGAGGACACTGGCGCTCACCAGGCGGTTACTTTTCCTATTCCAGTAGTTAAGAGAATTGGTAAGACAGATCAGAATACTCAAACTGAACAGGTGGATGAAGAGTCCGTAGCACCTAAGGATACAACAGAAATATTAGATCACTCACAGTATTTGATAGATACCGTGTTAGAGACGCTTTCTAAGTGGGAAGAGAAAGAAAAGGCGCAGCAGTGTAACGATAGGGACGAGCTACAAAGTACTGAATTGACAGGTGAAGGAGCAGAAGAAATTCATGCTTATATTTACGATGAGGATGATGTGCTCTTATCTAAAGTGCCTGTGCAGGATGTTGATTACGTACTAATAGATTTAGGACAGGAGATAAGTGAGAATGTAGAGGGTAGGCTGTTGAGGGTCGATGAACCCAGTAGCTGTGACCAGTTGTCACTTGAGAAGGAAACCGACGATAATGGTGAATGTGGTTTAGCTGTAACTAGTGTTATGCCCGGTCTGGAGACGCAGAATCGCTCAGACTACAGTAATTTGGGTCATGTTCAGCAAACTAAATGTAATGAAGTCGTGCGGTGTTTCGATTTAAAATTAATAGACCGACTGGAAAAGGCAGCTGAAAATGTAATTCAGGAAACCCCTACACACTGTGACCTAAATGTAATGAAGACAGATGTCGATCACTTTAGTTGGAGACAAATCCAAAAGGAACTACTAGATGAATGTGAGGAACCACCTGTACAACCTAGAATAAGCCACCCTATAATAATAGTGAATATGTTGGGTATCAATGTACGTTGTCTCTTAGACAGTGGAAGTGAGGTGAGTGCAATATCTCAGTCCTTCTTTGATGCATTACCTGGTAAAGACAAGCTTACAGTAATGAGGGTATCAGGACTAAGAATAATTGGTGCTACTGGCAAGGTTTCAAAAACGGTAAAGCAAGAAGCTTTACTACCCTTTAACATTAATGGTAATTTAATTGATCATCCATGTTTAATTGTAAACAATCTCAGTATTGAGGTTTTAATTGGCATAGATTTCTTGTCGAAATATCAGAGTGTTGTTGATTTTGAAAGAAGCCAGTTAAAAATGGTCTTGCCAATAACCGGAGTAATTATAGTACCTTTTAGTGATAAACATGTAGTAACTGATCATGAAACTTGGGAGCTGCCTATACGAGTTCTGAAAAATAGGAGGTATTGGGACGAGGGTGTTAATCTTAGTAACAGTAAGCTGAACACAGAAGAAGAAGAAGCAATTATTTTAGACAAAATAGAAACTAAATTGCAGGAAATCGATAAGATTTCAGCCAATCAGGAGGAAGAACTGAGACAGGTTCTAAAAAGGCATCATAAAGTATTTTCAGATCGACCTGGCAGATTCATAGGTAGCCACTGAATGCTGTAGGGAGGAGGTTGTTCTGTAACCTCTACACAGTGTGGCAGCTGTGCAGTCCCAGCTGTGTGAGATCTTCTTTCCCTTTCAGGTCTCACTCATTCTTCATCTTTCCTATCCCCAAAAATTTCGACCTCTACTTTCCAACACAAAATTTTCCGTTATGATAATCAAGCCAGCATTAAGCTAATGAATGCTGTAGGGAGGAGGTTGTTCTTTAACCTCTACACAGTGTGGCAGCTGTGCAGTCCCAGCTGTGTGAGATCTTCTTTCCCATTTCAGGTCTCACTCACTCTTCATCTTTTCTATCCACCTAAAATTTCTAACTCTTCTTTACAGCATTAAGCTAATGAATGCTGTAGGGAGGAGGTTGTTCTTTAACCTCTACACAGTGTGGCAGCTGTGCAGTCCCAGCTGTGTGAGATCTTCTTTCCCATTTCAGGTCTCACTCACTCTTCATCTTTACTATCTACAAAATTTCGACATCTTCTTACAACACATAAAAATTTCTAACTGTTCTTTACAGCATTAAACTAATGAATGCTGTAGGGAGGAGGTTGTTCTTTAACCTCTACACAGTGTGGCAGCCGTGCAGTCCCAGCTGTGTGAGATCTTCTTTCCCTTTCAGGTCTCACTCATTCTTCATCTTTCCTATCCCCAAAAATTTCGACCTCTTCTTTCCAGACATGAAAATTTTCTGTCATGACTATCAAGCCATGAGTTATGTAACCATTCTATCTACCGATTAGTGAAGAAAAATACCTAATGTGACAAACCTAATAGTGACAAACAATAGAGAAGTATGACGTAATTAAGATACAAATGTATTTGAGTAACAATTATGTATAGTACCCTGGTAATATAATAAGTACAAAGTGTTGTTTTATTGAAAATGGTCCACCAACAGTAATTTAAAGGGATATATGAATTCATGTACAAGCAGTATCTGAAGTGGTAGTGAAACCTAGTGTATGCATTAGAGCTAACTAATAAATAGTAAGAAAAAGATTGCTTAGTGTTATGAAAAATATGCAGACAAGTTGTAAGAATAAACTCACCTTGTGTAGCAAGGAAGGGCAGTGTAATAGAATTGAGCAGTGTTTGCGGTTGAGACGTGAAGGACACGTTCCTGAAGTATTTATAAGGTTGGAGCTGGCCATTATTTTAGTGTAGTGTGTGACAGGATACACCTACACGTATTGAGGTTATGAGTTGGAGGCATGAATGCGACCATAGGTACCCTTATGTTAGATGAGACAGAGCAGCTCATGGTGTCCTATAGGTTTAAGAAATTTAGCATTACGCTCGTCCATAATTACTTGATGCACTTTAGTGGTAGGTCGAGAGAGAGTACCTGAGGTTTCAGCGTCCGATCGAGTGGAAATGGATTGCCACGTGAGCAAACTAATCAGCTGCAGTACACTATGAATATGAAATAAATGTGCTATCCTATGCTTTAAATATTAATACAGTGAGTGTTAAATAAGTACATACACTAGCAAAATGAATAAATAACATACTGACAGGCGTAAAACATTATTTTAGCTCACCATAAATACACTTCAAAGTAAGTAAGTACCTAATTGCAGATGTGGAACTGGCAACAGCAGAGGACCAATAAGTGGATTTAGTAGTCAACTAAACGTAGTGTGTTTTGAACACTCACAACTGTACTATTACCAAAAGTTACTCACATGTACATGGAAGCTGAGAAAACAACCACTAATCATACTCATACTATCTCCAAGAATAAAGTAATCAAAGATGAATCAGTTAAGTGCTTAAAATCCAAATGTATTCAGGAATGTACCGAGCATTGGTTCAGTGTTCCGGCCCAGAAATAAGAAATTCAGATTAAATAGGATTTATGATTATATGCCTTGAGCATAGAATTTTCTCTTGTAAGTGACTAATGGCGTTTTGAACCATTTGTTTACCGATTTTATGACAATTAAGTAACCACGAGAGTAGAATTGAAAAAAAAATTCTGTTAACTTTGTTCCAGCAAAATATTGGAAGATAAAATGTATATATCCCCATTTCATTGTGACCCTCCCTTAGATATTAAGTGAACAGAGTCTGAGGCACTCTTTTTGTTTGTTCTACAGGACAAACCAGATAATGGCAGCCTGGTAGCTGCATGAAAGCGTGGAGTGACTTGGACACAACTCACAGTGACCCCTCCCCTTTCCCCATGTAATTTAGAGAGAACGTGAAGGACGCACACCATAGCAACTTCCCCTCCTCTACCCTTGTGAATGGAAGTGTAGGACGCCAGCCAAAGCGGCTACAACCACGTGTGTAAAAATTATTTGTGAACTTTTCTTTCAGGTTTAGAAAAGACTGCTAAGAGATAATCATCTGTTTATGTGTCATGTTATTTTCTTTGAATTTGTGTATGGAAGAATGTATGTAATGGATCTAAGATTTTCATAATTTTTCAATTTGTGTGTGTTTGTTTGTCTAAGGCAATATGTATGCCAAAATATTTCGTTGACTTTGCTTAAAATTTTGAGTAATGACATTGTTTAAAAAGGCAGTGAACATGCCTACAATTTAAATAATTAATGTAGGTAATAAGTTTTCTTTAATATTTCTACAGGTTTATATTTCAATTTTGATTTTTCATCGGAAGTTAAACTGTACTCTTGCTTCCCTTTTTGTAATTAAATTTTTTTTTCATTCATTAACATTCATAAACAAAAAAAAATTTAAGTAGAGGGTGATGTAGGGAAGCAGCCTACTCACGCTGTAGTAAATTCACATCAGTTTCCATTATGTGCCAGCCAGTCTGCTGTAACTAGCTCTGACGTCATAAATGTTGCGAAATACCTTAAAAAATCAAGCAAATGAACTAAAACTTTTCTAGCAGGTCAGAAATAATACTAAATTAATGTGTGTTAAAAATCAGTTCGATAACTTCAGCCATTTCCGAGATTTGGACGTTTTTCTGGAAAAATCATTGGCGCAACAGAAAAGAGCTAGAGACTTCAAAATTTATATTTAGATTCATCTTTCATAATGATTTAATAAAAACAGTACTTTGGATTTCACAAATTAAGACTTTAGTGGAAATTCATGATTTTCTGATTTTCATCTCAAAACTGAAGGAAGCAAGATAGATTAAGTAGGTTAATAAATAAGGCTAGGATGTTTAGATTTAAATAGGTTGGAGGTCCGCTATGATTATGAAAATGTGTAAAGTTTCTTTTTAATACCTATAAAATTATAGCGATAGCGGATCTCAAAAGGGACAGTTCAGAGCTCATCTGCTGCGTGCAGTGTAATTTAATTAATTCTCTCGCTCAAAGTATTTAACTTAGCCACGTCAAAATTTTATTATCAATACTTAGGTGCGTGCTGAATGCACGTTTAAATTAAGAGCTTCTCCGGCCATCAGCCAAAGAAGCTATAAATTATTATGTATCTTGAAGTGGTGCGTTACTAGCCCAGCGGCTAGTCGGGAGAGCGGATTTGATCAGGCGATCCCTCAGCCGTCCGCACCGCGGCTTTATATATAAGAACACTGCGCGAGGAAGCAAGGCCCCAGTTCTCTCCAGACGCTGAATGACACGCCATCTGTGTCGGTAGTCGCGTCGCATCAGTGTATCTGCTACAAACAGCCTCGGGTGCCGTATTAAGTTACTAGAGATACGCGGAACCATGAAGACATTTCATGTGAAGTGTTAATTCTGGGATGATTTTCATTAACTAGCTTCAGTTTGCGTATTGTCGTATTTTTCACGTGCCGTCGCGGGACAGACATTCTACCAAAAATTTAGCGTGGCGTTTGATGAAATATTTTCATCAAATTATGACGAGCATTCTTTTTAACATTTGATTTGGACATTTATAGTTGCATCAGCGCATTAGACTCTGAACTGCTCTGTTAGTTAGGTTGTAGGGATACTTGTGTTTTTTATCAGTGAATTTCAGAATATACTCAACTATTTTGGAAAACCGTTTTTGATTAGAAATCCCGGACAATCTCCTAATTCCTCAGAGCTATAAGCTGCAGCTATAAGAACATTCTCAGGTAAAGTGGGCACTAGGATATCTATTTACTGGCTCCAAGTTTTATTAAATCACTTTCTGGGGGCCACGGAGTAAATAGAGAGCCAGTGTTGAGAACGGCAAAAGACAGCATTAACAACATTCAAAAAGCTAGAACTAATTCAACACGCAAGCGTTTATCCAGCAATAGATTTACTATTATTACAAACTTATACATCCGCCGCCCCACAAAGGGATCACCAATTTAGTATTGGAGGGCAGCGTGGAGGGTAAAAATCGTAGAGGGAGACGAAGAGATGAATACACTAAGCAGTTTCAGAAGAATGTAAGCTGCAGTACGTACTGGGAGATGAAGAAGCTTGCACAGGATAGAGTAGCATGGAGAGCTGCATCAAACCAGTCTCAGGACTGAAGACCACAACTACAACAACAAGTGTTCGGCAGTATTTGACTCACATTTTATTGTGACACGACAGCAACACCCTACTCTCTTTGTCGACACGAACTCTCTCTCTCTCTCTGTCTGTCTGTCTGTCTGTCTCTCTCTCTCTCTCTCTCTCTCTCTCTCTCTCTCTCTCTCGCTCACACACATACACACACACACACCACACACACACACACACACACACACACACACACTGTTCTACTCTCTGACTGTGGATGTAGAAGGTGGGTTGATAAGTCTGGTAAATTTCTTTTTTATTTTATTTTTTAATTTTTGCTCCTTGATGATAGGTAAGCTTCATTATTCCAAGAGTAGTGTAAAGAATTTCAACAATGTACTGTGTACAGTTCAATGTTGACTGCCGCCTGAATTGGTCAGTGTGTTGACTGCAATTGAAAATAGAGAAAATCGAGTTTCTTGCTGCTATTAAACATTTTAATTTGAGGGATTAGACTGCCGCACATATCAAAACAGAATTGGATCAAGTCACATGAACCCTTTACCATCTTCGAAGATCTTTTACTTATCGATTAATGAATTCAAACGTAGTCGAAAAAGTATCGTTGATGAAGCGTGTTCCTGTCGTACAGTTCAGGTCACCATGAAGGAAATCATTGACAAAATCCAGGAGATGGTGATACAAGACCACCGAATAATAGGCATCTCACATGAGAGAGTGTATAACCCCCTGCACAGAGAATTGGCTATGAAGAAGATATGTGCAAGGTTGGCACTCAAAAATGTGGTCTTTTACTAGGATAATGCATCATTCCACATATCAGTGATAACAATGGCGAAAGTGAATGAATTGGGGTTTGGACTGGTTCCTCATGCACCCTGTTTACCAGGCTTAACTCCAGGTGACGTACTCCAGGTCCCCAACTTCGTCTTGCGGGAAAGAAATTTTCGTCAAATGCGAAAGTAATAGTGGCAGTCAACTAGTATTTTGCAGAATTTGACCGAAGCCGTTTTTCCTATGAGATGAAGAAGCTGGAGGATCGCTGGACCAAGGGTATATCCTTCAAAGGGGACTATGTCGAGAGGTAAGGTGAGTTGAGTATGAAACATTTGTTTCTACCATACTATCAAATTATCCTTGCTCTCTGCGTGTCGTACAGCAGTTTAATTTAGCACAGATACTACAAAAATATGTTACATGAAATGACTACATTACTTCACTCAAAAATTAAAATATTAATAATAAATATGTAATGTGACGTTATAAGTCTTCTACTTACTTGGGATCTGCAGTTAAGAGAGAAACAATCGTCCAACCCTTTTGCCGTTTAAAACATCACTTGGGTAGTCTGAATTGTCTGAACAGGGGGGAGATACCTTCAGTTCCTAGGCTGGTATCGTTGAAATCGTTAGTACAAAGGGTAGGTAGGAAATTACTATATACTGAAGGTAAACTACTAGTTTAAGTTTTTAGTAGTTATTACATCTAAAAGTTGAACAACTGAATAGCACAAGATCACGCAGGACTGCTAGATAAACAAAGGAAGAATGCAATTATTAATCCAGTATCCTTATGGGGATACTGACACAACATATCATTATATCGCAAGTGGTGTCGCAAGGAGGAACAAGCAACGGAAAGAAATCAAAAGCAGCACCCCCTATTAGATGACTCACAATGATTGCGCGCTATGTCAGTTCCAAAAGACACTTGCTTCGATCTTTGTCATATTAACGTTCCAGAGTGAGTTACAACACACAGGTAAAAGGAAACCACCACCACCAGTAGGCATTTTGTGAGCAGTTCTTGCATTGTATGCATAGGGCCGCGATGAAATAAGCTTTGCTCCTGTCACAGACTCTGGATAAAAACTTCGGTGAATTAGATGTGGTTAAACCGAATAAAACGGATGTGTAGAGATTTTTGTCGCCGAATCAATTTACATAAAAGAGCCTACTGTTTCACTGCAACAATCCGCACTCACCCTTTGGAGAATCGATACATTACGTCAAATCACCCGAATCATCTACTTCCTTCTGCTACCAACACCAGCACTAGAATGACCAAGGACCTTTCCACTTCCTCCCTGAGCTCAACTATCCTCACTTTCCGTCAGAAAAACTTGTGTGTTTTAGTAGTAGCCAACGACGTTCCGGGAACAACTCTCCCGTTAGTGTACATCATGTAACTTTATGTTCGTTCCTTTTTTTTTATCAGGTCATCCGAAGACAGGCGGTACCTGAAACGCGTGCATGTTTCAGTCTATCTTCCCTTTACGTTAATTTTCGTTAACCAGCCAATGGCGCCGAGAGAAATCTATTCTCAGACCTCCTCTTTTAGCGAATTCAAGAGGATAAGTATTATGGTGCATTATGTAAGGTCGACAGAGGAAAAAAAAAACAGTAGGTGCAAGACAGGCAGTATGTGTTTAGGTAACCAACTCTCTGGCGTCTAGACTAGCAATTTTAAATCCTTTGGAAAATATTCTGTTGTTGGGCTTCCTTCAGGGCCTACAAAGAAGCTCTTCTCCTTCCACTCGGTGTTGAGCATCTGCTAAGTAGACATATTTGCGCGCCTCCGCCCTGCTCCGACCACCGGCCTCAACGAACGTGCCGGAGCCTTTACTAGACACGGCACAGACGATTCTCTGCCACTGGGCCCACGTCACTGTGACGCCAGCAGAGAAAGTTGGCCGTCTACATTGAATACACTGTCTACACGATTTCCCGTAGTGGAGCCAGTTTCCTAGCGGCTTCCATGTCTACACAAAACACACTTAGCGGGCAGCGAGCAGTCTTACATGACGTGTGCGCTCTCCCTTGCACTGGTACCACCACAGTCGTGGCTAGGAGCTGAAGGCCTAAAATCACCTGCAATAGTCTTCTTTTTTTATACCGACAGATCAGAATTGCCCATGATTTGCCCGCACTGTGAGATGTACACTGGTGTCCAAAATTAAAGCAACAAACGGAAGTTTTGCAAAGTTGTGTTTATTTCGTCACGAAACAGTATAAACAGGTGATACTATAGGAGAAACACTGCAAAGAATACACAACGAAAACATCAGCATTATGCATAAGGGTAGACAAAAATATTCTTCGTTTTTTTCCAACTTAACGGATTTGTACATACATTCCGACAACTGGTTAATGTGCTCAGTATCGGGTATCACTACCTTTGGCAGCAATGTAACAGGGAACGCTGTGAATGATGTCGTCAGTCTCACGTTGAGGCAATAACGCCCATTCTTCCTGCAGAGCTACTCGCAAGTCTTGGGGAGTGATTGGTGGATGCTGAAGTGATGCAACCCGTCTCCCTAGTGCATACCAGATATGCTTTCTTTTTTTTTTGTCATCAGTCTACTGACTGGTTTGATGCGGCCCGCCACGAATTCCTTTCCTGTGCTAGCCTCTTCATCTCAGAGTAGCACTTGCAACCTACGTCCTCAGTTATTTGCTTGACGTATTCCAGTCTCTGTCTTCCTCTACAGTTTTTGCCCTCTACAGCTCCCTCTAGTACCATGGAAGTCATTCCCTCATGTCTTAGCAGATGTCCTATCATCCTGTCCCTTCTCCTTATCAGTGTTTTCCACATATTCCTTTCCTCTCCGATTCTGCGCAGTACCTCCTCATTCCTTACCTTATCAGTCCACCTAATTTTCAACATTCGTCTATAGCACCACATCTCAAATGCTTCGATTCTCTTCTGTTCCGGTTTTCCCACAGTCCATGTTTCACTACCATACAATGCTGTACTCCAGACGTACATCCTCAGAAATTTCTTCCTCAAATTAAGGCCGGTATTTGATATTAGTAGACTTCTCTTGGCCAGAAATGCCTTTTTTGCCATAGCGAGTCTGCTTTTGATGTCCTCCTCGCTCCGTCCGTCATTGGTTATTTTACTGCCTAGGTAGCAGAATTCCTTAACTTCATTGATTTCGTGACCATCAATCCTGATGTTAAGTATCTCGCTGTTCTCATTTCTACTACTTCTCATTACCTTCGTCTTTCTCCGATTTACTCTCAAACCATACTGTGTACTCATTAGACTGTTCATTCCGTTCAGCAGATCATTTAATTCTTCTTCACTTCCACTCAAGATAGCAATGTCATCAGCGAATCTTATCATTGATCCTTTCACCTTGTATTTTAATTCCACTCCTGAACCTTTCTTTTATTTCCATCATTGCTTCCTCGATGTACAGATTGAAGAGTAGGGGCGAAAGGCTACAGCCTTGTCTTACACCCTTCTTAATACGAGCACTTCGTTCTTGATCGTCCACTCTTATTATTCCCTCTTGGTTGTTGTACATATTGTATATGACCCGTCTCTCCCTATAGGTTACCCTTACTTTTTTCAGAATCTCGAACAGCTTGCACCATTTTATATTGTCGAACGCTTTTTCCAGGTCGACAAATCCTATGAAAGTGTCTTGATTTTTCTTTAGCCTTGCTTCCAGTATTAGCCGTAACGTCAGAATTGCCTCTCTCGTCCCTTTACTTTTTCTAAAGCCAAACTGATCGTCACCTAGCGCATTCTCAATTTTCTTTTCCATTCTTCTGTATATTATTCTTGTAAGCAGCTTCGATGCATGAGATGTCAAGCTGATTGTGCGATAATTCTCGCACTTGTCAGCTCTTGCCGTCTTCGGAATTGTGTGGATGATGCTTTTCCGAAAGTCAGATGGTATATTGCCAGACTCATATATTCTACACACCAAAGTGAATAGTCGTTTTGTTGCCACTTCCCCCAATGATTTTAGAATATGCTCTACGGGTTTCAAATAGGGAGAGCGAGCAGACCACGCCGTGCGTCCAATATCTTCCAAGAAAACATCGACAACCCGTGCTCTGTGAGGTCGAGCATTATCGTCCGTCAGTACGAAGTCTTGGCACACAGCATCTCGCAATAACCACACATGAGGTCTCAAGATCTTGTCACGGTACCTGACACAAGTTAAACCGTGCCAACTCATCCGTATAATTTTACGAAGAGCTGTTCGAGTGGTCAACGTTCTTTCTGCCCACACCGTTAGGGATCCTCCTCGGTATCGGTGTTTGGATCCCGAAATCATGTTCCACGTTTCCTCCAGATGCGAATCCGTCGAGAATCACTATCAAGACCAAATCGGGGCTCATCTTCGAAAAGAATATTGGCCCACTGTTCGACCGTCCAGGTGGCGTGTTGACGCCTCGACTATAGACGTTCCCTTCTGTGAAGACACATCAGAGGTAGACGTACAGCAGGTCTCTGATAATAATGGCCACTCTGCTGAAGCCTTTTGTACACCGTTTGCCTCGATATAACACGTCCAGTTGATGCTGCGACGTCAGACACCAGTTGCCGTGCAGTACTAAGGCGGTACCGTCGTGCTTTTATTGCCAAATAGCGGTCCTCTGTCTCTGATGTCACACATGGCCGGCTCTGCCGTGGTCTGGGGGATACAGTTTCTGTCTATATAAACTGTCGCCACATCTGGGAAGCAACAGAACGATTCGCATTAAGCCATCGGGCCACACCAGCTTGCTACTGTCCTGTTCTATTCTTCCTATGGCCCTCCACTGCAGAGAGTATGGTAGGGGTTTTCTCTGTGCCATACTGCACCGTCTATGACTGTGTACACAGCGACTATCCAGCAAAAACTACCCCGTTTGGTAGGTGCCCTGACGTCATCGTTGGCGTGGTTATTCGCTAACCGGAATGCCATCTTCCATGCAGAAGACGATCATACGGACATCTGTTGACAATTTGTATGATTACGTCTTGGCTGAGACGCAGGTTTCTTGCTTTAATTTTGAACACCAGTGTATATAAAATAGGAAGCTCGGACAAGTCAGATATTGTTTGTAGACCTTCTGAAGTTGCTCTTGTCAACAGTAATCGTCGTGCTTACTCCATTCCCATTATTGGGGGATCGAATTGAAGTATTAGGCAGAACTGGCCACTGATATTAATGAAACATCCCAGGTAACAATTAGTTGGACCATTTAACATAAAAAATGAGGCACAGCTATGCGTAATATTATAGAAAGAAAAATCCGAAACAATCATTACACAGAAATTAAAAGAAGAAAAAAGTTGTAGCACACGGAATCAGCAATGCCTCCACCAACTCTGCCTCGATTACAACCACGGTCATACACATATTCGACAGAGCCATTCGACCAATCCTATGATCTTCTCGTGGTGTAGTTCTTCCATAAAGAGCTGTGTCTACACATATCTAGCCACACTGCCATCCCTAGTCAGTCTCGCCCCTAGTCGTTCCACAGTCATTTCAGTAAGCAAACTGTCTGTCGCTTACCAGTATATAGGAACGTCCAGCATGCTGGATTAATTGCAAGGCAGCTAATATTCTTAATCAATACGATGGAAAAACAGCCAAAGCCGCAAATTTCACTTTTATTTGCTTGATGATTGGTTTCGAGTTGGGGCCCGTTTTCAAATTATACAGATAGTAAAAATGGTAGTTCATAAATATAGGAATTGCCTCAAGATAATAAACATATATTTATCATAAAGCGCAAGAGATACAGAGCTGTCTGTAGGCTCTATACTGTCCACTTGCGCTTTGTGACACATACAAATACACTTATTAGTTTGACATGGTTCTTATATTTTGGGAAATACCCATTTGGTCTATCTGGATGATTTGAAAATGGATCTTGACCCGAAAATAGTCATCAAGTAAATAAAACCGAAATTTGCAACTTTGGATATTTTTCCATTGTATTGACTTGCCAATATGGCACTTGTGTCCATTATACCAATCATTCGCCATTCGACGATTCTCAATGTCTCAAAGACGGCAAAAAGCTATACATACATGTGTTCTGGGCTGCTTTGTTGTGATGTCCAACTGAAAAATCTGTAGGATTGTCATTTTCTGTACTGAAAATAAGCTTGCATAAGGGTGAAATTTTAATCAACATACCCCATAGGCACAAGAAGATTTGCATGGTAACCTTCCTTCAAGTTCTTCATACTGAAAAACGTTTCTCTTCCATCAGTGTATTCTGCATAATTACAGCATGGGCTGTGTTTCTTTACCAAGGGTTTCTTTACTCAAAGGTTTTGTGCATTGGAGAATCTTCATTCACCCAGTGTCCAGTTTGCTAGTCAAAAACCAACAGAATTATACATACTATAATGAAGCACTCTGCTGCGATGGGTTATTCTCCTATTCTGTATCAAGGCAACTGGACATCACTGAAAATTCATTACAGTTTTACCTTTTATCTCAGTGTCATGACTTCCTTCTTGCCAGGAAACATACAGCGAAGCTCTGCTCTGTGCTGGTGATGAAACTTTAGGACCACAAAATTTCGTTTAGGTCGCGATCCATGATATTTGTTAATAATTAATAAAATTTTTATACAATCATGACGTTTATCTGAAGGACGATAAGTGTTTCTTCATGATAATAATGTGTCCCCTAGCGTTAAAACAAACAGAATCACCTGTGTGCTACCACAACCACAGTTCCATAAAACGATATAATTGTCTGTAAGAATTTTCACTTGTTAAAAAAAATAGCTAAGTGAAGAAGTTTTGGACATCGTTGTCAGTTATTAATGTCGCTGCTTGTAAAATGATGGACCAAGTTGGATACAGCGGAATATACGATGCAAGTCAATTAACTATCACAATACAAGATTTCGCATATTTTTGGAATGCAGATTACATGATTTCTTTCTCCAAACTATACTGTGCAGTGTAAAATCGTTAGTAAATGCTAAACTCAGTAGAATGTTGTATATAAATTTTTGTATTCACATTTTCTTTGATGTGGAATAATTCTATTAAAATTAACTATACAGTTTAAATATAATCTAGAACAGTAAACTGTGTAAATGTTAGCAACAAAAGTACAGTGTAATCAGCAAAATAACTAACCATGAGTTTTCTGTATTATTAAACGGTTTCTTAAACCATTTTGCATGTAAGAAACTCATATGTCACGAGAAAGGATACAATGTACTAGTTTATAAATGCGTTTGTAATCAACAGATAGATGAAAAAAAATGAAAAGGCAGTACTGGTTATTGTACCTTGTACATTAACTTATCTCACGAATTCAACAATATATCTTAACTTTTCCAGTCAGTTAAATGTTTAAACGGCTGAAGTGCAGACGCAGCCATTGTTGTTGTAGATGCATCAAAATTTGGTTAGGGTTCGTCTCACTAAAACTTGCACTTGAAAATGGCTGCCACATGTTAACTGCGAATTAATTGTCTACACAAATTCACTGTGAATCGTGTAAGCAAGATTATTGGTTAGTGTTGTTAGAAGACGTAAACAGACCTTATCCAATTGATATTGTTGGATTATTACACAAGAATCATCGAGCAGGGGTTGCATGGGTTGTAGATTTATAATCCGGCTTCACATATCGCATCGACGACATGGATGGTGCGGCATACGGCGAAGGAGGCAGTGAACCTGTGGTAAGTGCTATGCATTGTTTGAACAGTGAAATAAGTAATCCTGTAGTTGGCTGGTCAGTAATAAGGACATTCAAAGTTATTACAAAAGACAAGCTTTAGACTTGTCGCAACAATTGGGTCCAAAGGCGAAACGCAGTGGCAATAACAATGATGGCGTCTGTGAACATATGATAGAAAATGAGACGCATGTAGATCAGAAACCATTGCCAACAGATACTGATGTAGCAGTACCACCACCAAGAAAACTTCCATAGAACTTACGTAAGTTAACAGATAATAGTCCATACATAGCTTATTTGTAACATGGAGGTAAAAAATACAGGTGCTGTCATTACATCAAAAACTTGAAGTCGACGACCGCCTACTTACATAGATCAAAACATTAGGTTCACCGAATTTACACATACGTGTTTCGCTGTGGTGGTACTTCCCCGTAATGTCACTATGACGTGCCCTTGCCCAGTATCAATCACTGGGGATATCTATGGACTTTCGCGATCGTATACAAAATAGCATGTGGTGCTTTGATTGTGTGGAGACGTAGATGTTTCATCAAAAATGCCAGCTTGCGTCATTTACGGTGCTACTAGCCAATCCGATCGTAATCTAAAGTTTAAAGGAATTGGTAAGTGAAGCCGTTTAAGCAATAATTTCTTTTGTATACATGACTTATGGTTGCACTGTTTCCTTTATTGTAGTGGTTTTATTTGTGTCATTAGATTTTAGATTTCGTGTCAATCCAACTGGCAAAGCTCTCCGGGTGAAAGCTCTGGGAAGGAAATATCTATTGGAACAGAGAATGCTCCAGGGCCGCAGCGAGGAGAATATTAGCACCATCGCAATACAGAAAGAGACCAAGATCAGAAATTTTTTTTACGTTTCAAGCGATCGGAAACATCAACAAAAATAGTTTTAAAGTCGCGCGAGAAGGAAAGTTGGATCCAATACTTTGAGTCGTTACGAAAAGATACCAGCACGACGGAGGATGAACAAATGTTAGGTGTTTTATAAGCGGGAAATCAAATACAAAATTCATCGAGAAACACGTGTTTTGGTTAGAACCATTCTTGGACAGAACTGCACCAGCTTCAACCCACAGTGAAGATACTTATTTTCATGACGATGAAACAGAGCATGAATTTTGTACACCTTTTGAAGAACAAGAACAGATTAATGCTTTACAAAATTCACCCAATACAGCGCCATTTACCGACGGAATACATTATAGCATGATTCGATACTTGCCATCTGAGGCACTTTCTGTACCACGAAGGTTGTACAATGAAATAGGGATGTGTGACCCAGTACCTCAGGAATAGACGACTCAGATCTTAATTCCTAATTCTTAAACCAAGGAAAGATACTCTAAACCGGTCGTCTTACAGACCGAAAGTAATACCTTCATGTATATCAAGAATGGTTAAAAATAGATTAGAATGATGCGTGGAGAGGAATAATGTTCTTACCAAGAAATGGTTTTGATTTCGTAAGGGAAAGAGTACAACAAAAATATTTTGGCAATTGACATTCAACGACTTTCGTGAATAAATGTCTCCTTTTTTAGGTATTTCTGCGATGTATCTGGGGCTTATGACAATGTGAAAATCACAATATTGGAAAGAAAACTTATTTCAATCAGTTTGCCACTGAAACTAATCTGTGGAATGAAATCTTTGCTCTCACAGAGAAGAATTTGTGTTAAGTATAATGAAAATACTATCTGGACTCGGATAGTCGGCGACTGATGACCTCAGATGTTAAGTCCCACAGTGCTGAGAGCCATTTGAACCATTTCGACTCGGATAATCGACAGAGGTATCCCTCGGGAGCTGTAAAGAGCCCTCTCCTGTTCACAGCGTACACGCGAGGCCCTTGAAAAACCTTTTTCGCTGATCGTTGCCTGTATACGACCGCTTATTCCGGAGGGAAAGCAAAAGAAATTATTGATCATGCTGTATCAAACGTTGGAATTTTGTTCAAAGAGAATGGCCTAGAGATAATACCTGAAAATTCATCTATAGTTATTTTTACACGAAGAAGAGTTCCAGATTGCTAGGGTCGTATGAAGGTTGGTGGAGTAAATACCAAGCTAAGTTACTAGGCGTGTCTCCAGACTAAAGTGGAGGCGTCACATAAATGATATTTCTTCCAAGACAGAAATAAGGATGAATGCACTGAGATGTGTGTCCAGCACATGGTGGAGATCACACCTGTGTATTCTGCTCAACTTGTGTAATAGACTTGTGAGATCAGTCTTGTATTACCGACGCATATTTTATTATTATGGATCAGGAAATTCTATACCGAAGCTAGACGAACTTCAATATCGCTGTATTGGAATATTTCAATGGGGCAATACTATCCACACCTATCACTGCTCTCCTTGTTGAGGCAGGGGAACCATCACCGAGTATCAGAAGGGAAGTGTTTCGAACAAATTCGTTTCCAAACAAATCTCACAGACAAGACTCTCTCTAATCAAAGGTATCATGAAGTATTAGTTATACACGGAAAAATTTAGCTATTTCTCTGGAAAATGAAAGAAAATCGCTGATTTTGACATCTCTTGAATGATGGTCCTAATACGATGTCTCAGCAGAATTCCTTGCCTCATTCAAGTGCCAAGAAGAAAACGTATCTTTGATAAAATCGTAATATAAAGATTCTCCAAACCAGAAGACTGTAATCAACATTTTGCTCCATACTGTTTTCATGATTTCAACGGAGATCTGTACGGATGAATTCAAGGCCGTCGACAACGATAAGAAAGATGTTTAATATACAACTCTGCAGAAAATTATCAAGTCCTATATTCTCTGCCCAAGAAGGCAACGATCTAGTATAGCAGTTACAGAAGCAATGAAATATGGAAGATCTTGCAGAACAAGCAGTATGGCGATATTAACAGATTCCCTAACTTTACTAAAGAGCCTTAAAATACTGAAATGGTACAAAAGTGTGTCACCTCTAGTTGCCGACATTATTAAAGAAGTCGTTACAAATATGCAAGCAGGTTTAGTAACAAATTTCTTGTGGATTCCACGGCACAGTGGCATCTTTCATAATGAAATAGTAGACAGTGTAGCGAAGCGAGCAATGAACTCCGGCAAAATCCTAAATGAGGGACTTTCTTATCAAGAAATGCTGAGCTTAGTAAATGAAAAGGCGAGAAACGACTGGAAGACACAATAGGATCCGATCAAGATATAAAAAGGAGTACAATACCGCCAGATACAGCCTGAAATAGCGTCATTGGACTAGGAGCAGGGATTCATAACAACATTAGGCGCATGCGCTAAAGTCATGGCAAATTCTCCATTCAATTGTTCCGAATAGGATTGAAGGATGTGATACATGGAATGAAGAAGGAGACATGAATCACCCACTGTTATCGTGTACCAGATTCAAAAATGGTTCAAATGGCTCTGAGCACTATGGGACTTAACATCTCAGGTCATCAGTCCCATAGACTTAGAACTACTTAAACCTAACTAACATAAGGAAATCACACACATCCATGCGCGAGGCAGGATTCGAACCTGCGACCGTAGCGGTCGCGTGGTTCCAGACTGTAGCGCCTAGAACCGCTTGGCCACTCAGGCTGGCCACCAGATTCAAGACGACAACAAAAATCCTTGGTTAGCTCAAAGATTCTTCTTGCAACGTCGGCTGCGATGTCGTTGTCAACACAAAAGAGTGCCCACATTTTAAATATGATGTTCAGCCTCTTAAATATGTGTGACACAACTATCTAGACATGATGTGTGGATTTTTGTTAGTATATGTTTTCTTGTGTTAATTAATGTGGTATAATCACTTTATGTGTAGGTTATATTGGTGATATGTATTAATCGTTTATTCATACTCTAAATATTTTTGTAAATAGTAGTTGACGATGTGTGTAGGACAATAACATTAAGAAAGATACTTCGTAAATGTGATGGGTGGTTTATGGCGATGGCCAAAGGCCAAATAAAAATATAAAAAAACGGTATCGAACTTTTATCGTGTCTTTCCTAAGTTTTGTGGATTTATATTTTATTCTGCGCAAAAAAGTGATAGTAATAAACTTCAGAAAGAGTTACTAGGAAGCTTGGTGTAATCTTCATTATTCAGAAATTGATTTTCTCACATAAAATTATTCCAGGCAGTGAACTGGAGATAAGACACCACAGACCTCGTAGTGGTCAACACTAAATTCAGATGAGAATCTATGATTTCTATTTAAATGTGTATTCCGCTTTGTTGTAATTAATTACTAGGTGACACATGCCTTTAAATAAAGGTTTCTCGCTTGAGTTCATAACTTTAGATTTTGAATGGGTTATTAGCGGAATATCACACGTGGTGGCATTGAGCTGCCGTAATGTTTGTGTGAATCTGAGTTATCTAATGAGAGAGAGTGTTGCCAGGCGTTTTACTGTATGACTACGGACGATAATTTTAATGTGGGTGCCAACAACGCAATAGCGAAATTGCGCAATGGAATGCCAAATGTACCGAATTATGAAAAGCTTGAATTGATTGTTTAAAAGATTTGTGACACAATACATTAAAAACTGCAACATCGAACAGATAAATACCTTTTTATTGAAATTATTCATGACTTTAGTGAAGTGTTTGGTAGGAACTTTGCACGTGAAATTATTCTGTTTTAGTGAATTGTTGCACTGTAGGATAGTAATTAAATGCAGCAATAAAATTTTGCTACATCCGACAGGGACGATATTAGATGGAGCATACCCCTTGTAATGGTTCTTTACGTGACCATTACGGCACTCCAACCTCAGTTCTCGATACCAGTAATATCGTACTACTTTCTGCGAAGTAACGGACCTATTTTTGTGTCAATATTTACATTTGGTTTTATTAATGTATAGGTACTCAGATATATCGATATATTACAGTGATATGGTTCTTGTGTGTATTCATTTCTGTGAGACAGTCATAATCTTTGACTTACTTGTAACCGTTTTGGCGCGAATAACACAGAGCAGTTTTTGTTTCACTTTGCAGAAGTTAAGTCGTTATTCGCTTTGTAAAAGAACAGTCAAGTCTTGTGTTTGGTTAAAGTGGAAATTAAATGTATGAAGGTTGATATAAAACTGTTTTCTTGATGATGTGACAATTAAGAAGAAGTATAAGTGAATTTACAAGAAGTTTAATAAAAATGTGGATCGTGAGCACCAAGTCAAAAATTATTTCTACCATACCATTGTTCTGATCTGGGATTGTTTGATCATTAAGAATTTCCTGAAAAACGCATTTGTTAGGTCTTCAAATATTGCTAAAATACAGATCTGGACCTTCTAGCAGTCAAAGTGGAATCACCCTAGAATCAACAAGATGAGCCATTACAACTTCGATGAAATCTACGTGGGAATCTATTCAAGATAAGTGCCAAAATTAATGACTTTTTCACAGTGACTTCATTATTTCTATTCTGACGATATCATCCATAGTCAATAACTTTGTTATTGCCCGATAAAGCGAACATACGCTGCGTGAGCAACATTATTAATCTGATTTCTAACCTACTTTGCAAGTGGTGGTACTGTTAGACCCTCGAGTATCCAGTGATGGTATAACGAATGCCAACGTTCGGAAGAGTCGCAGCACCAACAAACAGGGAGTTCATTGGCTCATACTTTGCGAGAGAGAACGTCAGGAACACCTGATTCAGCACTTAGACAACAATGCAGACCAGACGCAACGCCCTTCTGTAATAGAACCATGTACAGTAACTTCATATAGAGGTGATACAAGAACGTCTTCCAGGCTGCAAACTGTATGTAAAGGAACGCTCTGAAGGTAGACAAGAGTGCTATCAGGCTCAGTAAACGGGAGCAAATTAAGTCACTAATACAGGGGCACCACGTCATCGAGTGCTATAAAATCCTCGCCATCCTTTCACTCACTTTCAGATCACTCCATCTGCATGACTGGTACCGATGGAAAGCCAGCTCTAGTAGATGCAGGATGACACTGTGAATACGATGAAGTGTCGCCAGTCACAGCCAGCTTGGTGTCCACTGCTACGAATCTGCAACTGTCTGGCTGAGGGAGGAACTTGAATTCTGTGAGTTGCATTCCTGCTAGGCACACCCGAGACTACCAGCAGATGGGGACCAGACCGATCTTCCGTGAATGAAGAACCAGTGTACCCATGTGTCAGCTGTTCAATTTGGGGGCAGGGAGCCCAGGGTGCCACTCTTGAGCAGTACAAATACTGACTGGGATTGTCTGCCCTTCCTGTCGCTGTTGGGGCTTCCCCCTGCTCGCCATCCTGCATCTTAACCCACAACAGCGGCGATAATAGAGCATCCACAGATTTCCAAACTCTGAGATAATGTGATAAAATCTGTAGTATCAGTAAAAAACTGTGTAAACTTCGGTTATGAACTTGTTTTAAAAAAAACAATTGCTGGGTATTTTTCTTTCTGGTGTCCTTCCTGTCTATACAGAAAGCAGAAGCTAGTCCCTTTTTATCGCTGTGTAACTTAATTACATCTGATTCAAAGCTACAATGATTTTACTTAATACTACCATTATTCCTTGTCTTTACCTGATTTTAAGAGACCTTTGGAGATAAGAGAACCACTTGTATAAACATCAAGAGCTCAGATGGAAACCCAGTTCTGAGCAAAGAAGGAAAAGCAGAAAGGTGGAAGGAGTATATAGAGGGTCTATACAAGGGCGATGTACTTGAGGACAATATTATGGAAATGGAAGAGGATGTAGATGAAGATGAAATGGGAGATACGATACTGCGTGAAGAGTTTGACAGAGCACTGAAAGACCTGAGTCGAAACAAGGCCCCTGGAGTAGACAACATTCGATTGGAACTGCTGACGGCCTTGGGAGAGCCAGTCCTGACAAAACTCTACCATCTGGTGAGCAAGATGTATGAAACAGGCGAAATACCCTCAGACTTCAAGAAGAATATAATAATTCCAATCCCAAAGAAAGCAGGTGTTAACAGATGTGAAAATTACCGAACTATCAGTTTAATAAGCCACAGCTGCAAAATACTAACACGAATTCTTTACAGATGAATGCAAAAACTAGTAGACGCCGACCTCGGGGAAGATCAGTTTGGATTCCGTAGAAATACTGGAACACGTGAGGCAATACTGACCTTACGACTTATCTTAGAAGAAAGATTAAGGAAAGGCAAACCTACGTTTCTAGCATTTGTAGACTTAGAGAAAGCTTTTGACAATGTTGAGTGTTCTAAAGGTGGCAGGGGTAAAATACAGGGAGTGAAAGGCTATTTACAATTTGTACAGAAACCAGATGGCAGTTATAAGAGTCGAGGGACATGAAAGGGAAGCAGTGGTTGGGAAGGGAGTGAAACGGGGTTGTAGCCTCTCCCCGATGTTATTCAATCTGTATATTGAGCAAGCAGTAAAGGAAACAAAAGAAAAATTCGTAGTAGGTATTAAAATCCATGGAGAAGAAATAAAAACGTTGAGGTTCGCCGATGACATTGTAATTCTGTCAGAGACAGCAAAGGACTTGGAAGAGCAGTTGAATGGAATGGATAGTGTCTTGAAAGGAGGGTATAAGATGAACATCAACAAACGCAAAACGAGGATAATGGAATTAAGTTGGGTGATGCTGAGGGAATTAGATTAGGAAATGAGACATTTAAAGTAGTAAAGGAGTTTTGCTATTTGGGGAGCAAAACAACTGATGATGGTCGAAGTAGAGAGGATATAAAATGTAGATTGGCAATGGCAAGGAAAGCGTTTCTGAAGAAGAGAAATTTGTTAACATCGAGTATAGATTTAAGTGTCAGGAAGTCATTTCTGAAAGTATTTGTATGGAGTGTAGCCATGTATGGAAGTGAAACATGGACGATAAATAGTTTGGACAAGAAGCGAATAGAAGCTTTCGAAATGTGGTGCTACAGAAGAATGCCGAAGATTAGATGGGTAGATCACATAACTAATGAGGAAGTACTGAATAGTATTGGGGAGAAGAGGAGTTTGTGGCACAACTTCAGTAGAAGAAGGGATCGGTTGGTAGGACATGTTCTGAGGCATCAAGGGATCATCAATTTTTGTATTGGAGGGCAGCGTGGAGGGTAAAAATCATAGAGGGAGACCAAGAGATGAATACACTAAGCAGATTCAGAAGGATGTAGGTTGCAGTAGGTACTGGGAGATGAAGAATCGTGCACAGGATAGAGTAGCACGGAGAGCTGCATCAAACCAGTCTCAGGACTGAAGACCACAACAACAAACAACAACCTTGTAAAGATGAGAGACGAACAAAGTTTGAGTTATTAATATTATAGTTCTATTGGTCGGCTGCCATTGCTGCAGTCTTGAATGCATAGTGTATGGTGACTAAAAGAACCTGTACTTATTCTCGGTGCATTTTACGAAGTACAATAACTTTTAAAGAATCGTTCCAGTGCAACGCAAATACTGGCATTGAAATACTGATATTTCTTCCTACTGTCACCCATTACTCTGTTACCAATTAACCAAAAATTGCCATAATTAAGCTGTGTTCTGGTGAAATGCAAAGTGACTTTACGACCTTATTTGTGAAAATACGTGTTATATTTACGTGCGCATCACAACACTCCACCATGGTGCTGAAAATAAAAGGGCTTGACACACGAAAACATGACAAGCTACCTGTAGTAAATAATACACAAGTGGTCCTGAAAAATCATGCAAAATAAAATGGAAACCCACTGATGATGGCACAGTGGTGCTGAAACATGTTTCGGAACCTGGGAAAAACGGTGTTTTGCATAACTGGCGGACCTTACATCTTACAATTTTAACTGCGAACAGGGTAAACACAAGGGGCTGCAAATCCAAATGATGAATTGCTGATTGCTCTGATTCTCGTCTCTACTGCCATCATTAACATAATTCTGATTTTCGTTCTTGCTAGCCAATTTAAACAAATAACTTTCAATATTTCAATAAAAAGGAGGAGGAATTATAATGGCTATATTATGCAACCGTTACGAAGTTTTCGGTCAATGGAAGAATGTATGAAAGGTCTTAAAACTGAACAACAAACGAAAATTAACAACATATTTGCGCAATTATAAAAAATCTTGGGTATTAATTACCGCTTCAGCTGTATTTAGTCCTTTACTATTGAATCGCTATCGGTTTCGTGTTACTAAAAGCCACATCCTCAGGTGAACACCTGTATAACAATAAATCCAGTAGGAATAACAACTCTGTGACGTACACTGGTATGGATTTTAAGGTTAAATTTAAAAAAAAAAATATTGAAATCTTTTACATGAGAATATCAAAATGTTAATACTCACACGACTAAAATATTAGATCGGAAAAACTCGCAATATTTTTATGTAACATTCGTTGACCATCAAAACAAAACGCCGCTAAAAGGTGGTATGACGCAGAATAATAGCAGCCAGATTCCAATATAGTGGGTGAGTCCTAAACAAATGGTATCATAGTGACCCATTGGTAAGGAGAAAAGAAATAGAAATTATTAAGACCTAATTTTAGGCCAGTATGAAAAACCAAGAAGTGGTTGCCATACACTGGAGGGATGTTCCAACTATACAAAATCGTCAAGTAAACAGGTATTGACAGAAAGTCAGAACCTGAAAAGCAGACTTACCGCTTCTCCTATCTATACGGAGCCGAGTATAGGGGACGCAGCCGCGTGCTGTCTCATACTGACGGCAAGAAAGTAAACAGCTTTCCTGTGGACGGCTCGTGCATAAGCTGATGACGCACGGGCTCGACCGAGTGATTGGCTGTCTTTCGGGGCTTAATGTTTTAGTCATGTGAGTACTAACATTTTGATATTCTCATCAAAAAGTTTTTAATATTTTTTACAATTTTTAAAATATCTTAAAGTAATTTACCATACGAGTAGACGTCTCAGGGTTGTTATTCCTTCTGGATTTATTGTTATTCAGATCTCCACCTAAAGATGTGGCTTTTAGTGCCACGAAACCGGTAGTTATCCTATAATGAAGGACTAAATACAGCTGAAGCGGTTATATAGCTGTGGTTGCCCCACCTACAAGGTTGTCTGCACAACTGTAAAAGAGTCTAATGATTTAACGAAACTGGCTTATAATTTCAATAATTTATCACTAAAGTGGAGTGCTTTAACAGGTGAAGCTGCACAACTAGAAACGACCTATAAAAGTTTTCTGAAAGCCCTGCATTCTTTGTCTATGGATCAAAAACAATTAAAAGACACTGCATAAAAGTCAGAAAATAAGGTGACATTTTGGTGGAAGAGCAGGGGGCTAAAGCTCAGAAACAATTTGATGATAAGTGCAAGCACAATATTCATGAATTTTCATAGTGGATTTCCCATAGAACTGTAAAGATTAATAACAAATTAGATACAGAAGTGCGACTTGTGGAAAATGAATGAATCACTACTGCAAAGATGGCATAATTGCGGTGAATAAATAAAGTCTCAATAAGTAGAGATAAAATGTACTTTAAGCAAAGATTTGCTAGAATGCCGTGACGCAGTTGTATCGCAAATCACAACCATCCAACAGAAACTGTCTGCAGTTAGAAGAATAGTTCAAGGCACTCCATGAATTACTTGCGCATCCAACCATGTACGGTTACGAAATTAATTATGATGATTTATCTCTGAACTGTATCCTATATGAGGTGGGAGCTACAACTTCGTTACCTTTTGTCCTGCTTGAAGAAAATTTACTTAAGCACAGGCAATTCCAGGTATTTTTACTACATAAACGTATCACACACCCAGTTATGTTCATAAACGGTTTCAAAAGTGTGTTACCTCAATTCTAGGGTGAATAGCAAAAGATTCGATTTACAACAGGCTGTATTAGGGTGATGGCGCCTTGTGGGAAACACAAACGGCAGTATCATGCCAAACTTATGAACAATCTAAAAGAGCATTTTTATGCAAATACTGATCAGGGCGTTACCAGGAAAGGCTTAGGGCACAGGTGTTCAACCCTGCCTGATTCATTTCATGCTAAATAGGGTAGCGACTGCAGCTACATTAAGAAGAACTTAGAGAATACTCGCTGTGGGAATGAGATAATTTTCTCATGAAGATATTTTGAGAGTTCTTCAGGCAAGAAGAAGGTACAATAATCATCATCCTGTTAACCAGGGGAACAGGGGTGGACAGTTTTGTAGAAATAGCAACAAAAGTTACAGTAATTCACATAACGCAAGCCAGAACCAAGGGGATATGAAGGCCTGCTGGCAAATATTTTTGAAGCGACCAATGAGCCACAGTGGCTATCTTTTACGAAGCTTCACCAAACTTTTTCGACCTCATGAAGCCCTCCAATTATGGTTATTTTATTGGATAGGTGCAATCAACGTAATCATGTTAACCTATTTCGATATAATCATGGTATACAAGATGAATTGACTATGGACCAACACATGTGTTCTAGTAACGCACAGGTATTAGCTCAACCTTCAATTAAGGCTATATATGGGGAAAATCCTACTTCAGTTGTTCTAGACACGTCTGCCTCAGTTAATCTTGTATCACAGAGTTTATTTAACAAGATTAAAGACGTAAAAAAGTGCTGACTTACCGAGTAGAGAATTGCTGTATAAGCCTAGATCTGTCTGCAAATTCGCAACTAGTCAAATGGCGGACACAGGTGGTTGTTGTAATAGGAAATTGAGTTATGTTGTGCCTGTTCCTAATTCTGAAGGATCTCATAGTCGAATGTTTACTTGGTATGGATTTTTTCCTAGAAAAGGACATAAAATTAGACTTTTCTTTTGGGTAAATACTGTTTGTGGACCAAGGGCAAAGATATCGTAGTTGATCTGACAAAAACCCCAGTGAAACATAGTGAGTACTACCAGAATGTAATACAAAATTTCTGAAAACAAAAAGTACATCTGAAAACAAGTCTTCAAGTCTCTGTGGACAAAGTGAAAACAACAAAGCTTACATCCATGATAAAGTAATGGAATCATCGTATCTCATTTCAGAACAACAAATAAAACTAAAAAAGTACGAAAAGATAATTAAATCGAAATCCTTAGCTGCTGACAGGTGTTGTTGATACGGACAGCTGAAAATGTGTGCCCCGACCGGGACTCGAACCCGGGAACTCCTGCTTACATGGCAGACGCTCTATCCCTCTGAGCCACCGAAGGCACAGAGGATAGTGAGATCACTCATTACTTGCGCCAAATTAAGCTGACGAGTCCCGTAAGAGTTCGGGCAAAGTGTGCGCAATCGCACAGAAGAAGGTCAATGGCCGGGTAGCCTTTAACTGTATATAATGATGGTATCTGTTCCCGAAAGAACAGATACCATTGATGACCGTGCAGCTTCTCTAGAATGAAATGATAATGAAATCGAAATCCTTAGCTGCCGACAGGTGTTGTTGATATACACTCCTGGAAAAGGAAAAAAGAACACATTGACACCGGTGTGTCAGACCCACCATACTTGCTCCGGACACTACGCGAGGGCTGTACAAGCAATGATCACACGCACGGCACAGCGGACACACCAGGAACCGCGGTGTTGGCCGTCGAATGGCGCTAGCTGCGCAGCATTTGTGCACCGCCGCCGTCAGTGTCAGCCAGTTTGCCGTGGCATACGGAGCTCCATCGCAGTCTTTAACACCGGTAGCATGCCGCGACAGCGTGGACGTGAACCGTATGTGCAGTTGACGGACTTTGAGCGAGGGCGTATAGTGGGCATTCGGGAGGCCGGGTGGACGTACCGCCGAATTGCTCAACACGTGGGGCGTGAGGTCTCCACAGTACATCGATGTTGTCGCCAGTGGTCGGCGGAAGGTGCACGTGCCCGTCGACCTGGGACCGGACCGCAGCGACGCACGGATGCACGCCAAGACCGTAGGATCCTACGCAGTGCCGTAGAGGACCGCACCGCCACTTCCCAGCAAATTAGGGACACTGTTGCTCCTGGGGTATCGGCGAGGACCATTCGCAACCGTCTCCATGAAGCTGGGCTACGGTCCCGCACACCGTTAGGCCGTCTTCCGCTCACGCCCCAACATCGTGCAGCCCGCCTCCAGTGGTGTCGCGACAGGCGTGAATGGAGGAACGAATGGAGACGTGTCGTCTTCAACGATGAGAGTCGCTTCTGCCTTGGTGCCAATGATGGTCGTATGCGTGTTTGGCGCCGTGCAGGTGAGCGCCACAATCAGGACTGCATACGACCGAGGCACACAGGGCCAACACCCGGCATCATGGTGTGGGGAGCGATCTCCTACACTGGCCGTACACCACTGGTGATCGTCGAGGGGACACTGAATAGTGCACGGTACATCCAAACCGTCATCGACCCCATCGTTCTACCAATCCTAGACCGGCAAGGGAACTTGGTGTTGCAACAGGACAATGCACGTCCGCATGTATCCCGTGCCACCCAACGTGCTCTAGAAGGTGTAAGTCAACTACCCTGGCCAGCAAGATCTGCGGATCTGTCCCCCATTGAGCATGTTTGGGACTGGATGAAGCGTCGTCTCACGCGGTCTGCACGTCCAGCACGAACGCTGGTCCAACTGAGGCGCCAGGTGGAAATGGCATGGCAAGCCGTTCCACAGGACTACATCCAGCATCTCTACGATCGTCTCCATGGGAGAATAGCAGCCTGCATTGCTGCGAAAGGTGGATATACACTGTACTAGTGCCGACATTGTGCATGCTCTGTTGCCTGTGTCTATGTGCCTGTGGTTCTGTCAGTGTGATCATGTGATGTATCTGACCCCAGGAATGTGTCAATAAAGTTTCCCCTTCCTGGGACAATGAATTCACGATGTTCTTATTTCAATTTCCAGGAGTGTACATCAGTGGAGACAGCTGAAAATGTGTGCCCCGAGCGGGACTCGAACCCGGGAACTCCATCTTACATGGCAGACGCTCTATTCATCATTGAACCATAAGCAATGAACACAATTGTGCTAGTGCATACACAACCTGAAATTTTAGAGGATCTATTGCAAAAATTTCACCGTGTACATCTTGTAACTAGCATCGATTTTGGATATTCCTACAGGCAGGTACTACTACCTAATGACTCTAGGAACTGTAGTGCTTTTGTCCATCTGGTGTAAGTTACCAATTTCATGATTACCATTTGGACTCCATGTAAATTCCAATGTATTTGTTGTGGCATTAGATACGGTTTTAGGACCCAATGTGCTAGACAAAGTGACACTGTATGTTAATGACATTTTAACTGCTTCAGCTTGCTGGATAGAACGTTACGTAAATTCTCACAGGCTGAAGTGACAGCCAACCTAGAAAAATGAAAGTTTGGTATGGAAGAAGCTAAATTTCTAGAACAAATTATATATCCTTCGGGAATAATACCTGATACTACTAAAATGACTGAAATAAAGAATTTTTCAGGTCCTAGAACAAAGTGGCGGCTAAAAGCATTCATCAGTTCCTATTCGTTCTTTCGTCGTTTTGTCCCAGTCAATTGCTCAATAGCCCAACACTGCCAAGTTTACTAAAAAAATGCAGTATAATGTTGGGCAGACACATGCCAGACAGATTTTGATGCAATAAAAATGCTTCAGGACATTCCAAAACCCTGTGCCATCCCAACATGAGTTTAGAATTTTGTAATGAAGAGGACGGATCTTTTTCTTGATTTGGAGTCTGTCTACTTGGATGACTGATAAAAACAGTAGAGTTAAAGTTAACGTGATTAATTTTGCAAATTAAATATTTTCAGTTACTGAGATGAAAGCTCTAACCGTAATATGGGTGTTAAAGCTATTTAGCTACTTCATTTATGGCAAACACGTTAACATATTTTGTGATCACCAGGCATAGAGGTTTTTGTTAAATTGTAAGTAACTTCACGGTAGAATCACAAGGTGGACTCAATTTCTTCAGGAGCATAGTTTTGAAATAATGCTTGTGATAGATAAAGACGATGTAGTAGCAGGCGCCTTGTCACATCTACCACTAGCTCTAACTAAGCTTAGCCTTATCTTAACTTTTTTCAGTACAACTTTTATCCTAGAGAGACGAGATACTGGCAGAAGTAAATCTGTGGGGGGCCGGGCGTGAGTCGTGCTTCGGTGGCTCAGATGGTAGAGCGCTTGCCCGCGAAAGGCAAAGGTCCCGAGTTCGAGTCTCGGTCGGGCACACAGTTTTAATCTGCCAGGAAGTTTCGTGAATAAAATCCTCTTGCGGAAGCAGAAAACAGGGCCTTGGGCATATTCCACAGGCTTTTTTCAGCAGATATATCATGAGGGGTGAGTATGGAAAAACGTAGTGGTTTGCCCACAGCTATCAGGATTGTCGCACAGCTGGAGGAGATGGATATTGCGAATCAGAAACGGACTGACATCAGTTGATACAGACTTGGATGCCAGGTGAAGAAGCGGTGCCACGACGAACAGTGCTCTGAATGTGGTGAGGTTGGGGATAAGGCGCATGATTGCAGCAGCAGAAAGCAGGATAAGCATAATAAAAAGAAGTATTCATTAAACGTCAACGGGACTGCTCTAACCGTCAAAGTCATCACAGATAAAACGGTAAAGTACAAGAACGTGTGCAGAGATGGACTGTTGCTTGATTGGCACAGTAAATAATGAGGAACATAAATTCTTGGTAGATATGGATGCATACGTGGCAGTTTTTGGTATGGACCTCTTGAGTAGGAGGTGATTTCAATCTCAGCGATAGAGGTTACGTGGAGCAAGTAACAATGAGGTGGAATGACTGGAGACGACACTGCTAATTTTTAGCATTTGGGCTGAAAGATTTAAGGAGCATTTGTAGGTGTTCCAACACGTTGGTGAGAGTTATGCTGCAATTCTCGGATTACATTTTCTGGATAAACATCAAGCTGTATTTGATCTTTCGCAGCGTACTATCGAACTATGGAACTTTGTTTCCATTAGGGGAGAGACCTGCTAGTGAAACAACGTCGCAAGGTGCACCTGCCATGATGGTGGTACCAACTAAATTGCATTCACGTACACTAAAGGTTAATCTGCGGGCTTGCATGCTGGCAGGTACAGGAAAATTGATCTATGTTAGTGTAGGTGAGAATTTGTCAAGAGAACTAATATGCATAGTAGAACCATTGACCTGCAACGAAAAGTCACATTGTTTTTGACAAAGAGCGTAAAAACATAATAGATGGAGAAGTTACGGTTCCCGTGACTTTGGAGAATTTTGGCATGCAGGGGGTTAGTCTGCCAAAGGGTCTAATGGTTGTCAAAGTTGAGTGTCTTAGAAGATGACATTGATAGGTTGGGCGACGACCACAGCCACAAGCATACTGTTAGCCACTCTGCACTACGCGATAAAGTCGAAAACTTACAAGGGAAAGATAGGGAAGACACGGAAGCTTTATTGCTTGGATTCACGGATTTATTTAGTCCAATGGTCACCAGCGACGCCTATAACATAGAATGGGATACAAACAGAAAGCAACACTCCTGTGTATGAGAAACCACACAGGGTCCCAAAGCGTTTGATGGAGGAATTCATTGACCAGAGGATACTGATAGCTTCTGGAGTGTGAACATTGCCACTGTGCCCAAAAAGTCGTGGGATGGTACCAAGAAATACGGGTTCTGTTGTGATTATCACTTCCTAAATACACTCCTGGAAATGGAAAAAAGAACACATTGACATCGGTGTGTCAGACCCACCATACTTGCTCCGGACACTGCGCGAGGGCTGTACAAGCAATGATCACACGCACGGCACAGCGGACACACCAGGAACCGCGGTGTTGGCCGTCGAATGGCGCTAGCTGCGCAGCATTTGTGCACCGCCGCCGTCAGTGTCAGCCAGTTTGCCGTGGCATACGGAGCTCCATCGCAGTCTTTAACACTGGTAGCATGCCGCGACAGCGTGGACGTGAACCGTATGTGCAGTTGACGGACTTTGAGCGAGGGCGTATAGTGGGCATGCGGGAGGCTGGGTGGACGTACCGCCGAATTGCTCAACACGTGGGGCGTGAGGTCTCCACAGTACATCGATGTTGTCGCCAGTGGTCGGCGGAAGGTGCACGTGCCCGTCGACCTGGGACCGGACCGCAGCGACGCACGGATGCACGCCAAGACCGTAGGATCCCACGCAGTGCCGTAGGGGACCGCACCGCCACTTCCCAGCAAATTAGGGACACTGTTGCTCCTGGGGTATCGGCGAGGACCATTCGCAACCGTCTCCATGAAGCTGGGCTACGGTCCCGCACACCGTTAGGCCGTCTTCCGCTGACGCCCCAACATCGTGCAGCCCGCCTCCAGTGGTGTCGCGACAGGCGTGAATGGAGGGACGAATGGAGACGTGTCGTCTTCAGCGATGAGAGTCGCTTCTGCCTTGGTGCCAATGATGGTCGTATGCGTGTTTGGCGCCGTGCAGGTGAGCGCCACAATCAGGACTGCATACGACCGAGGCACACAGGGCCAACACCCGGCATCATGGTGTGGGGAGTGATCTCCTACACTGGCCGTACACCACTGGTGATCGTCGAGGGGACACTGAATAGTGCACGGTACATCCAAACCGTCATCGAACCCATCGTTCTACCATTCCTAGACCGGCAAGGGAACGTGCTGTTCCAACAGGACAATGCACGTCCGCATGTATCCCGTGTCACCCAACGTGCTCTAGAAGGTGTAAGTCAACTACCCTGGCCAGCAAGATCTCCGGATCTGTCCCCCATTGAGCATGTTTGGGACTGGATGAAGCGTCGTCTCAGGCGGTCTGCACGTCCAGCACGAACGCTGGTCCAACTGAGGCGCCAGGTGGAAATGGCATGGCAAGCCGTTCCACAGGACTACATCCAGCATCTCTACGATCGTCTCCATGGGAGAATAGCAGCCTGCATTGCTGCGAAAGGTGGATATACACTGTACTAGTGCCGACATTGTGCATGCTCTGTTGCCTGTGTCTATGTGCCTGTGGTTCTGTCAGTGTGATCATGTGATGTATCTGACCCCAGGAATGTGTCAATAAAGTTTCCCCTTCCTGGGACAATGAATTCACGGTGTTCTTATTTCAATTTCCAGGAGTGTACAAAGACTGTCACTGATGCGTATCCCGTCTCGAACATTATAGACATATTCGACAATTTAGGCCAGTTTGAAGTAGTTCAAGAAGATGGACCGAAGACAAATTTTTCTACAACATGGGTACACTATTAGTACCGTAGGGTACCATTTGCACTGAAAAACACACTAACAACATTTCGGAATCTGTTGCATGGAGTGCTTTGAGGGCTGAAACTAAAAACATAATTTTACATGCAAAGGATATAGGAGAACGCAGAAACAATTGGAAGTAGTTTTTAAATGACTCCAAGCAGTATACCTAACACTCAGTGGCAATAAGTGCCATTTCGCTGAAACGGAAGTAACTGTCTGGGGCACGTAACAGTCAGGAAGGAGTAGAACTAATCCATGGGTGATATCAATGGTACGTGATTTTGTACCGTCACGGACTACAGAGCAATAATTTTAGGCCACTGTAATTATTACAAGAAGTTTTTGAGTGATTTTTCATGAATTTTTGAGCCCTTAAATTGTCTATAATGAAAAGGAGTGACATTCAAGAGGTCAGTGGAGAATCAAGCCATGTTTGACAAATTAAAACGTGTTTTGGTATTGAGTCCTGTGTTAATATTTTCTAACTTCCACGAAAAGTTCATCTTATTGTGTGATGTGAGCAATACGGCAATTGATTGTGTTTTTAACCAAATCGTGTATAATAGGCAACATACAGTGGCTCATCCACTGAGGCGATTATTGAACTATGCGGAATGCAAGTATCAGTAACTGAAAAAGAAATGCTAACCATTATTTGAGGTATTACCTACTTTCGCTGTTATTTATATAGGTAAATATTTAGGGCAGTTACTGATCATGCTTCCCTTAAATTGCTTTTGGGATTGAAAGACCCGTTCAATAGGTAACTATGGTGGGCATTGAAACTGAGTGAGCTTAATTATAAAGTGGTACACAAACATGGGAAGCACACTAACACTGAACAAAGCAGGAAAACTGGAGCTCTGCAAGTACTAGGCAAAAGTCTGTCAGGTCCGCAAAAGGCACAAGTAGGTGACACAGAATGTTGGGCCAGCCACAGTTGGTGACACATGATGGCATGTTGTGCGTATCAAGTGTGGATCACGCATGATGGTTCCCACATCATCCAGAAACAAATTATTGCAACACTATTAGGGGGTCATGGGGGATGTAAAAAAATATATGTGTAGCTGAAAAGTTTTGGTGAAGAACCAGAAAGTAAGATATTGAATACTATGTATTTAGAAACTCTGTGCCATGTGTGAGCAGATCGTAATCACAAGCATATGACGTTACAAACGTTGCAAAAAACCATTTGAAATGCTTAATTTGAATATTCTTGGAACATTTAATAGGGCAGCAGCTGGAAATAAGTATATTCTCATAATCATATATCGCTTTTATCAGTATGTAGCAATTATAGCGATTCCGCACCAGTGAATGAGCACATTCACAAATTTGATGGTTGATAATGGGATACTGGCTTTTGACGTTCCTGATACAAATTACAGATCAGGGTAAAAATTTTATTTTGGTTCTCTTGAAGCAGTTCGTGTCACCAGGTTTGTATCCAAAATCTTTACACTAGTCCTTTCCACCCACAAATGAATGCATGTACCGAGAGGCTTCATCACACAATATCGAAAATGTTGAGTCATTATGTAATTACGTCGTTATGTAAGTATTCAGCATGGTAATTGGGACACGTATGTTCAATACGTCATCTCAGTGTATAATAATTTACACTATACACAGTTATACACAAGACAATAATTGTACGCTATAGAATAACTCTATAGTACTTACAAGTACGGTTCTTGCACCATACAAGGTGGTATACGGTAGAAAGATGCCATCTCCTATCGAGGTTCAGAAACCTAAATTTAGCATTAATGAGGAGTCGTTGAAAAAATGACGAAACGATTAAGAGAAATTTGCAGAAGGTAAAATGAGTGAATACAAAGACACTTGAACGTCAGGAACAGATGGGGCAATGTACAGAGAAGTCGCCACAATATCAAGTGGGTCAGTGGGTTTTGATTTCAAACTCTAGTACACGAAAAGGAAGAACTGAAAAGTTCTAACTGCTCGGATACACAGTAATTGTCAGAGATGACATCATCAGTAAATGTGAAGGTGCAACTCCTAATGGAGACATCGATTATTTATATAAGCTAAGTTAAATCCTTCAGTGGCGTGGTAGATGCTTTGCTACACATTTCAACACCACAGGCGGTTGAGAATAACGCCAAGAAGACAACAGTTAAAAAAGATAAGAGTTCACATAACATCCCGTATGCATTAATACATTTTTAATTTCCTTTTGTTCCTTGCGTACATTTTGACTCATTATTTTTGAGCCATTGGGGTTCGTGCTGTTTTAATTTGGGGTTTTGTCTCCTGTTGCACTAGGTAGGTTAAGGGATTCGCATTATGTAGTATTTTGTAGTATTTTATATTAAAAAACTGGTTGAAATGGCTCTAAGCACTATAGAACGTAACATCAGTCCCCTAAACTTAGAACTATTTAAACCCAACTAACCTAAGGACATCAAACACATCCACGCCCAAGGCAGAATTCGAGCCTGTGACCGTAGCAGCAGCGAGGTTCCGGACTGAAGCGCCTAGAACCGGTCGGCCACAGCGGCCGGCTTTATTATGAACCAAAGCTTATGGAAGGAGGGAGGGGGAATGGCGAGAAATTCCTTTCTCTCAGGTGGCGTGATGACATGCGAAGCTAGAAGGGAAATGGGTACAGGTACACACTAGTGAAGTACTAATAATTTCGGAAAACATGGAAAGTTATTCTCCCATGTCCTTGGAAGAGTTGCAGGGTGTTACCAACACGAGAGTCCCATGTTCTGTTCAACCAGGGTACTTCAGACTGACACAGAAGCATGCGAGGTGGAATTATTTCTGGGGAAATCTGAAGCAACGATGTCGGAGGGAAGTATTAACCCCCCTACACGCATTTTCAAAGAATGGGCATACGTTGAATTTATTGTGTTTATTCTGTAGAGAGTATAATGCTGAATTGTTACAAAAAAGGAAAGCCACAGGATATGTCCAAGATGGAGCTAAAAGACAGAGGAATGCTAACGAAAGGCACAGTTTGTGACAAAATTGGCACAACATTTCGCCTACCAGCCGAAATTACGGGAATGACAATGATCAGTTTGAAAAACCCGTTGCTGTTCTGGCCAGTAAAGTCATTAGAGACTCTGCTCATCCAAAACCAAACATTTCTAAACGACACTTTAGGCGTGGATGTCCCCTACTCCTCAGACCAATTATCAGCGTCACAAAAGAGGTAGGTTTTCGCAGGACAGGTGTTATACAACACATCCAGCAGTGCCGTGAGAAACAGAGTACAGCTCATGGACGTAAGATTTTCAACTACCAGTACTATGATGATTCTGGTAGCCATTTGTGTAATTTACATTTATCACAAGTGAAAAACGATGCGACGCCCAGTATTTCCTGTGCGTGAGTTAACTGTCCCGTGATTTAGCAAAATGTCACAAATTACTCTGGAGTGATCGATCGAATCGTAGATCTAAGCTATAGGACGTAAGAGTGACGAACTGACTAGGAATCAGTGTAACAGCTTCAATTCAAAGTCAGATATATCCCATAGGAGGTGAAGTAATGTATACTAATTAGTTAAGTGAAAAATTCGGAAGGATTTTATAAAGAGCACTGGAAATGTTGCGCAGCAGAATAGTAGTTAAGTGCAGGAATAAAATTCTGTTGCAGCTGGCTTTGACTACACGTTACTGCAGCAAGCCCTTCGAGGGTGCAACAATGGTGCATCCAGTGTCACCACAGTACAAACAGGCAGGAAGCTCATTGTTTCAGACTGTGCGAGAGATAATTTCAGGAACATCTGATTCAGCATGTAGACAAGAGTGCAGAGCGGAAGCAAACTCTTCTGTAATGGGACTACGTGAAAGCTGCAGACATTACATAAAGAATGCTCTGAAGGTCTGAAGTTAAACGTTAGACTAGCCAATAGCTCGAACAGGCTCAGAGAACGGGAGCACTTTCGGTCATCTATATGAGATCATGTGTCATTGAATGCTTTAAAACCATCGCCTTCCTTCCACTCAGAGCCTGGCCAATCGTCTGCGTCAATTATACCGATGGAATGCTAACTCTACTAGTTGCAGGATGACTTGATGAATAGGATGAAATGTCTCCAGACACCGCTAGCTTGGAGTCTACTGGTATGAGTCAGCAGCTGTCTGTCTATGGAGTGAACTTGAACTCTGCGAATGTATTTCTGCGAATACCCGGAGGTTATTATTATTATTATTATCGCATGCATCAATTACAGTAATACACATTTAGCAAACAAAGAAATATATATAATAATGAACATGTGAAATTATATATAGTACACAAGTCTTAAAACGGCTCAGACTACACTCGGATGTTGATGGACTTGATCTAGCGGAGTGCCTCGTGGGATGCTTGATGGAGCTTCTCAATGCCACCACGGAAGCGTCTGATTGGACATTCATTCACAATGTGGCTCATTGTTTGGGTGTCACCACAGTCACACACACTGTCACTTGAAAAGCCCCACTTGGGCATGTTGTATTTGCACCTACCCTCTGCAGTCCGATATCTGTTTAATTGCCCCCGCACCTCCCTTGGCTGGTGGAAGCATGGAACTGGAACTTTTGGACTGTCTACAAGTTCGTGGTTTCGGGTTCTTGTAGCTTGCCACTCACGTTTCCACTCTGCGTCCTGGTCGAATCCTGTGGATAGCAATTGGGCTCCCATTTCATATGCTGGTCTTCTAGATTTGAGACGTTTCCTAGGCAGTGATAGCAAATCGTCATGAAGAGGGATCGAGTTGTTTTCAGAAACTTGCTGACAGAGGTTGTAACTAGCAGCCTTTCGACGGGGGTCTGGTGGACAGATGTTTGAAAGCACTGGTAGCCAGCAAGTAGGTGTAGACCGGACTGTACTACTAATTACTCTCGTAACTGAGTTCAGTTGGACGTCTACTTTCACTACGTGGGCGCTTCGGAGCCAGACTGGTGCACAGTAATCTGCTGCAGAGTATAACAGTGCAAGGGATGCTCCTCGGAGGACTGATGTGGTTGCTCCCCATGTACTGCCTGCCAGCTTTCTCACAAGGTTCACTCGTGTTTGTATCTTCTTGGCCAAGTTGGAAAGGTGTTTTTTGTATGCTAAAGTTCTGTCCAGAGTGACTCCTAGGTATCTTGGGCTTTCGTTGTATCTGACTGTGCCAAGAGGACCGAACTGTGGACTGATCTTTTCTGATGGAAATGTCGTGTGGCTAGGGCCTCGCGTCGGGTACACCGTTCGCCTGGTGCAAGTCTTTCGATTTGACGCCACTTCGGCGACTTGCGCGTCGATGGGGATGAAATGATGATGATTAGGACAACACAACACCCAGTCCCTGAGCGGAGAAAATCTCCGACCCAGCCGGGAATCGAACCCAGGCCCTTAGGATTGACAGTCTGTCGCGCTGACCACTCAGCTGCCGGGGCGGACATCTTTGCTGATGAAAGGCGATTAGAGAGGTGGAACAGGCTTACCTCGGTTTTAGAAACATTTGGTCTCAGTCGCCATGTCTCAAAATACTGAGGCGATTTAAAGATAATTCCAACAGCGATTACGAAATTAACAACAATGGCCGGAGATGAAGGCCGAGGCAGTCTTCCACGAATGAAGAACCGATCTTCCCATCTGCGAGCTACTCAGCTTGGTAGCAGGGTGTCACTCCTGAGCAGTACACGCACTGTCTTACTAGCTGTATGATGGGACAGCCTACACACCATCTCGACGACTGACAATAGGGATTGCAGATTTCTGAGGTCAAGGCTAAGTGTAGCTTCACTCAAAGAGAGCGCTGAGGGTCTGACAGACGACCGCAGCCACGCCAGGCTGCAGCGACGCGCCGGCTACCGTACCCTCCGACGACGGAGTCACAGCACTGACGTCAGATACTGCTAGCACCACGCCAGTAATACCTCGCAAGGTGCTGACGCGCTACCAGCGCTTCCGTGAGATGCAGGCTCAGCACGCTCATTGGACGCTGAGGTGGGCAGAAGACAGAGTGATTGTAAATCTGTCAGAAATAAATGGCTGTTAACTGAATGGTCTACAGAACCACTCCACCACACCTCTCCACTCGACTACCCTTCACCAATATCGGAGGCCACATCTGGCGGCCCCCTACAAAAATTTCATAAACACAACAAATGTTTGGTATGATTAAACAGGAAGTGGTTCTAGGCGCTACAGTCTGGAACCGCGCGACCGCTACTGTCGCAGGTTCGAATCCTGCCTCGGGCGTGGATGTGTGTGATATCCTTAGGATAGTTAGGTTTGAGTAGTTCTAAGTTCTAGGGGACTGATGACTTCAGTAGTTAAGTCCCATAGTGCTCCGAGCCATTTGAACCATTTGTGATGCTTAGGAGCTCGCCTACAAGAGAACATTCACTGTTTGAACATTTGCTGAGGGAGAAAAATATACTAAACAATAAAATCTGTGGAACAGCGCCAAAACAGACAAAAATTAAGAAAAGTTGGTGATTAGGTGAACAGTTAAATAGATAATTCAAAGAGCGATCTGAAAAATGACTTATGAGAAACAAAGAGCGAATTGAAAAATGAATTAAGTGACACAAATGTCAGAATAGACGATAAGCTCACATAAGTCACGATCGTGTTAAAATAAGAATTACTAAATAACAAAAATCGGGTCGTGGGCATTAGGGAAAAGCTGAAAATTCTAAATTCGATTGTAAAGTAAGGACAAGACTGTCCAGTGGTCATATGGTATCTGAGACAAAAGATGTACAAAACTTTGTGATTAATGATAAAAATGCTAATGTTGATAGAGCTAATGACTGTTTAGAATCTGCCACTTTAATTAAAGCATTTTGCACTGATACCAAGAGGGGAAATTTTTCCTGCAGTGAAAGGCAAATATTTACCTGAACTGTCAAAAGCAGACGAACTAGAAATCTTAATTACTTAAAAATATTTGTCCCTTGCAAATGATTTGAGTGGAAAGAAATATTTGAATTTTTAAAAACTTTTCCAGTTTCGGAAAGATTATGAACATTTTGTAGTCAGTTATGGCTTAATTGATGGTCCAAGAATGCGAATGAATTTTATAGTCGGTTTAGAAGCAGTGGCATACCGTTTTGTAGCAATGCTGCGAATAATGTCGGCTTATGCACAATACCAAATTTTGATACAAATTTTTGTAATTTTGGGTCGCATATTTCAATGATTGATCAAGAATTACTCAGATTTATTTCGAAACAACACTGTAACAATGCTAATGATGTTTTTAATTTGCATGGAATGCTTGATTCTGACGATATAGTAGTTTGGAGATGACACTTGTTTTAAGACAGAGAACAAGTCTGATTTGTGAAAGTAAAGCTATGCCATTTATGTTCAAATGTCACGTAGTTTTAGTGTGAAAACTAATTTAAGGAGAAGATTAACAGCAGAGTACAAAGTTAAAGTACTAGAATTTATGACAATTAAGAAACGAAAGGAACCAAATGAAAGATTAATGTGTAGCACTCTCGTTTATCTCATTTGTGATATGAACCTTGAATTTTGCTTTGCTGTGGGTAATGCTCTAACTGATTTATTTCCATGTTCTATTGGATCCGACTGGTGATATTGTGTGATGTGGGTATGATTAATGGTGAGCTTCAAATATTAAATGTTTTCTGCCTTAACTACATTTTACGTTCCAAACGTGATTATCTACGTTGTGTGATTTTCAAATTAATGTTCACCTAATTTTCAACATTTGTCTGTAGCACCACATCTCAAATGCATCGATTCTCTTCTGTTCCGGTGTACAAAAATCTTGTGGCAATCTGAAAAATTGAGTTCATTATTGGAATGATTATGGCTAGGCAGGGAGGTCAGTTTCGGTTCTGCTGCCATGCAAGAGTATTGAAATAATGATTGATGGAATAATACAGAAGTTATTAAAGGCAGTACTGGAGGCAGAGATCTGAATAAAAGTTGAAAAGCGGCAAGAATTTTGAGTGGTGGTTTCATTAATTACTAGAATACATTTATCGTTCAGAGGCTGACAACAGGGAAATTCGAATTGGAAAATATTACTGATATCATAAAACCATGTGACTGGCAGTAGGGTGCCTCGTGTAATTTGCATGTCTCTCCTTATTAACTTGTTGACGATTTTTAATTGATTATGAATATCTGGGGTGTGTGTGGGACATCCGATACAGGGCAACAGGACACGCAGGTCAGTGACCTGTATACAGGACTGCAGTCTGAGTGGCGTAAGATTCTGGGACGTGAGGTTCGACCCAAACCTACGGAGGGTGGCAAGCATTGTCCTCCCATAATGACTGCTGTGGGCTAAGGTCCGGCCTCTAGCTGTATGGCACCGTACGCAGTAGTCAGGGGCGAATTTTCCATGTTTTCTAACTTCCTTTAAAGATTAGCATCTGCCGACCGTGGAAAGTGCAGGCCTCCAGAAGCAAACTCCGGTCTCGTAGTGGTCCTCTCTGAATTTCTCAAACCCGGTTGCGAGGTTGTGGATGTTGGCGGGAGAACATGCAGTTGGCGTAAGGAAGTGTGACGTCAGAACGTAGCACTGAAATGAATATTTTTTATAGTAGGGGAAAGTTTCATGTTGTCAAAATGTTCAAATGTGTGTGAATTCCTAAGGGACCAAACTGCTAAGGTCATCGGTCCCTAGACTTACACACTACTTAAACTGACTTATGCTAAGAACAACACACACACCCATGCCCTATGGAGGATTCGAACCTCCGGCCGGAGGGACCGCTCTATCCGTGACATGGCGCCCCTAACCAGGCGCCCACTCCGCGCGGCTTCATGTTGTCACTGGAGGCTGTAAAAACATATTAATTTTGGGGGAATTCTCTGTTGGAGGAAATCCTCATGAATGGACCACAGTGGTTCGTAGTTTTATGATTGATGACTGGTTTGGCAGCAAGGATTACCCGGGGTGTAAATGAGTGCATTATGAGAAGGACTGGATGGTAGAATGTAAAGGTGTCCGCATCGGAGAACTTCTTCCAGTAGGACGTGAAAGTGTCTGGATCGACTTGGCGTAGCAGTGTGGTATAGGGTGCTGCATCTTGGAGGCCTGCTCAGATACGGACAATTCTTCGTGAAGGGGCCGGCACGTCTGCACCGTACAGCTCGACACATCAGTCTTACTTGTGGTGAACGTCGTTGGCAGCATTGGCTGAGTCGTTAAATTTATTTCACTCTTGTGGAATCCTGGACGATCTCCCGTCCCATCTCCTTTGAGATGGTAATGATTGTCACTGTTCGAATCAAGCATTACAGGATTTAATAGTTGTCAGCTGTCACTGAACACCAGGAGAGAGTAAATTCTTAGGCGGCCAAGAAGTAATAACTGGTAGGGGAATGAAATTGCTTTCCATGCAATCTTTATGTGAATTTGGATGGAGCTAATTATCACTGGTTTTGATTGTTCACTAATATGTTGATCTCGTAAGTATGTATATAAATAAATGTGAATATTGAGTTTAATCATTATTTCTGTTTCATCCATTCACATACATTATATTGTAGGCATCTAATTTATATCCTGGAAGATATGAGTAATCAGCTCAAAATTATCGCCAACATATTACTCCAGACAGACAGCAAATAGTCAGAATGAGATATTTGTTTTCCAAACTCCCCACTTTTAGAGCTATGCATAGGGCCGTAGTTTTCGTATTACCCATTTAACTTTGCACAAAAGCATTTGGAGGTTAGTTGTTAAATAGGTGGCCTGCTCACAATTAGTTTTGTAGTGTTCAGGGACACTCATCACTATGGCATTTTGTACTAAAATAGTAATATGAATGAAGTAATTACATGTTTATATACATATTCCACAATTTTTGCGACATAATACAATTAAAAATAGGAACTGATTCTCTGAGTACAATTTAGAAACAGTCTGTATTGTAGTTACACATGATGAATATTTTACATTATTACATCACACATTTAATAAATATATATTTTATGAATCAAAATTTTAGTATGTAACAACTGGAATGAAAGAAGTTGCCTTCCTGAACAAAATTCAGAAGCCTTATAGCTACCTATATGAAATATTTTGGGCTATTAGTTGTGCACCTCTTTACATTATTCATATAGCAACCATCGAACACAAACATATTCGTGGCTGAAAACAGCTTAAAAACAACAAATTATGGTGCACAAAACATTGCTTCACTAAAGAATGGGATTAAATAGTATCTTTATCATACAAATTATGATGCACAAAACATTGCTTCACTGAAGAATGGGATTAAATGGTATCTTTATCATTCATTAGCTCATCATATTCTTCTTGCTCTTCGTTTTGTCTTAAATTAAAGATGCAAGACTCCAGCAGCTATCTGTAAAACTTAAGGTCTGGATAAGTGTCCCACTAAGTGGGTCTTGGGGTAACGACTTTGATTCAAAATCAATATGTCTTCCGTCCCGGGTTTGAATCCCGCCGCTGCTTAAATATTGATTAATAATCAGCATTGGCGGCCGAAGACTTCCGGCATAAGAAGTCACCCTCATTCTGCCAACGGCCTTGTTAAAGAGGGCGGAAGAGCGGATAGAGGTTCAGGGCACTCTCTTGACCTAGGGGTGGGAAACTGCCCTTGAAGGCGGAAGATTCAACAAAGATCAACGGCATCTGGATGCAGAAGGCAATGGAAACCACTGCATTAAAGACACGTAACGTGTATCCACAGGACATGTGGACTGTAATTGAAGAAGTGTCATGATGATCTCTCCTTTAGCAAAAGTTTCTGGAATATTCCTCCATTCGGATCTCCAGGGTGGGACTGCCAATGGGGAGATTACCGTGAGGAAAAGATTGAATAATCAACGAACCTATAAAATACTACGAGTCCGGGCGTGGAATGTCAGAAGCTTGAACGTGATAGGGAAACTAGAAAATCTGAAAAGGGAAATGCAACGACTCAATCTAGATATAATAGTGGTCAGTGAAGTGAAGTGGGAAGAACACAAGGATTTCTGGTCAGATGAGTATAGGGTCATATCAACAGCAGCAGAAAATGGTATAACGGGAGTAGGATTCGTTATGGATAGGAAGGTAGGGCAGAGAGTGATGGTTCAAATGGCTCTGAGCACTATGGGACTTAACAACTATGGTCATCAGTCCCCTAGAACTTAGAACTACTTAAACCTAATTAACCTAAGGACAGCACACAACACCCAGCCATCACGAGGCAGAGAAAATCCCTGACCCCGCCGGGAATCGAACCCGGGAACCCGGGCGTGGGAAGCGAGAACGCTACCGCACGACCACGAGATGCGGGCAGGGCAGAGAGTGTGTTACGGTGAACAGTTCAGTGATAGGGTTATTCTTATCTGAATAGACAGCAAACCAACACCGACATTGATAGTTCAGGTATACATGCCAACGTCGCAAACTGAAGATGAAGAGATAGAGAAAGTATATGAGGATACTGAAAGGGTAATACAGTATGTAAAGGGAGATGAAAATCTAATAGTCATGGGGAATTGGAATGCAGTTGAGGGAAAGAGTAGAAGAAAAGGTTACACGAGAATATGGGCTTGGAACACGGAATGAGAAGGGAGAAAGATTAATTGAGTTCTGTAACAAGTTTCAGCTGGTAATAGCGAATAATCTGTTCAAGAATCACAAGAGGAGGAGGAGGTATACTTGGAAAAGGCCGGGAGATACGGGAAGATTTCAATTAGATTACATCATGGTCAGACAGAGATTCCGAATCAGATACTGGATTGTAAGGCGTACCCAGGAACAGATATAGACTCAGATCACAACATAGTAGTGATGAAGAGTAGGCTGAAGTTTAAGCCATTAGTCAGGAAGAGTCAATACGCAAAGAAGTGGGATACAAAAGTACTAAGGAATGACGAGATACGTTTGAAGTTCTCTAACGCTATAGATACAGCAATAAGGAATAGCGCAGTAGGCAGTACAGTTGAAGAGGAATGGACATCTCTAAAAAGGGCGATAACAGAAATTGAGAAGGAAAACACAGGTACAAAGAAGAAACCATGGGTAACAGAAGGAATACTTCAATTGATCAATGAAAGGAGGAAGTACAAAAATGTTCCGAAAGACTCAGCAATACAGAAATACAAGTCGCTGAGGAATGAAATAAATAGCAAGTGCAGGGAAGCTAAGACGAAATGGCCGCATGTAAAATGCGCAGGAATTGAAAAAGAAAGGATTGTCGGTAGGACAGACTCAGCATACAGGAAAGTCAAAACAACTTCGCTGACATTAAAAGCAAGCTTGATGACATTAAGGCCGGATGCTGTGGCTGAGCAGTTCTAGGCGCTTCAGTCCGGAACCGCGCGACTGCTACGGTCGCAGTTTCGAATCCTGCCTCGGGCATGGATGTGTGTGATGCCCTTAGGCTAGTTAGGTTTAAGTAGTTCTAAGTCCAGGGCACTGCTGACCTCAGGTGTTAAGTCCAATAGTGCTTAGAGCCATTTGAACCATTTTTATGACATTAAGAGTGCAATGGGAATTCCATTGTTAAATACAGACGAGAGAGCGAATAGGTGGAAAGAATACATTGAAGGCCTCTATGAGCTGGAAGATTTGTCTGATGTGTTGGAAGAAGAAACAGCAGTCGATTCAGAAGAGATAGGGTATCCAGTAATAGAAACAGAATTTAAAAGTGCTCTGAAGGACTTAAGATCAAATAAGGCAGAGGGAATAGATAACATTCCAACAGAATTTCTAAAATCGTTTGGGGAAGTGGCAACAAAACGACTATTCACGTTGGTGTGTAGAATTTATGAGTCTGGCGACATACCGTTTGACTTTCGGAAAAGCATCATCCACACAATTCCGAAGAGATGACAAGTGTGCGAACTATCGCACAATAGCTCATGCATCCAAGTTTCTGACAAGAATAATATACAGAAGAGTGGAAAAGAAAATTGAGGATGCGCTAGGTGACGATCAGTTTTGTTGATTTATGTATTTTTCTGTAAAAAGAAATAGTTGTAATAAATGATATAAAAAGTTAATCACAAGCCTGGAGTCATATACGTTATTTAGAAATCAATTTTCTCGTGTAAGAATATTCCAGGTAGTGAACTGCAGATAAGACATCCTATATCTTCGTTGCGGACAACATTCTAAATCATATGAGTATCTACGATTTCAAATTGAATGTACTGTATGTTCCGCTTTGTTAAAATTATTTACTATGTGATGCACAACCGTAAAAAAGATTTGCCACGTGTGTTACAAAGCTTAAATTTTGAATCAGATATTGTTAACATAAACGTCGCCTGGGGACGATTCACTACCTGCCTCACTTAATGTTCGTTATTAAATCTTCGTAAGTAGGCTGTTGTGGTGTAGGTGGCGTCAGTCCTTGGCGTCTGATAGTTGACACTATATAGAGCCAAGCAAACCTGAGACTGTTCGTGCCGCATTTCTTTGTGCCATTTTGTCCCATTTTAGTCCTATTTCCTTTGTAGACTGAATGCATTTTCCCACTATCCTATCAATGAACTGAAATCTCCCATGTACTTTACCTAGAACTGAGCCTATGTAGTCATTCGATTTCATATACCCACAAATCTTTACACAGAGATAATTATATGATCTGTCTGATTCCAGTTGTGACTCTTTGGTATTGTAGTCAAAGGATACTGCTTTTTGGTGTGTTCTGAAGTGCACAGTTTTACATATCTCAACATTTAAAGAAAATTACTAATCTTTACATTTTCTTGAAATCTTTATCTTAAATAAATAAAACCTTCTATTTCCATACAGCTACAGTTGTTGGATCCCAGTATTCTTACATCTATGTGAATAACATTGTTGGTGTGAGTAACATTGTTCGTTGCCATTGAGATAACATTACTAGAGTATGTGGTTGACAGTTAATTGTAATCTACATAGAACTGATACTTAGCTACATAGACCCAGAAACACTGAGTGCCTCGGTTGACATTTAATTTACAGCACCACAAAAATAACGAAAGTGTGAATATTTCAGAGTTCTCGTTTCATTCTCCATTGTGCATAAAGAAACTGAGGATCAGTTACCGGTTAATTTACACTCCTGGAAATTGAAATAAGAACACCGTGAATTCATTGTCCCACGAAGGGGAAACTTTATTGACACATTCCTGGGGTCAGATACATCACATGATCACACTGACAGAACCACAGGCACATAGACACAGGCAACAGAGCATGCACAGTGTCGGCACTAGTACAGTGTATATCCACCTTTCGCAGCAATGCAGGCTGCTATTCTCCCATGGAGACGATCGTAGAGATGCTGGATGTAGTCCTGTGGAACGGCTTGCCATGCCATTTCCACCTGGCGCCTCAGTTGGACCAGCGTTCGTGCTGGACGTGCAGACCGCGTGAGACGACGCTTCATCCAGTCCCAAACATGCTCAATGGGGGACAGATCCGGAGATCTTGCTGGCCAGGGTAGTTGACTTACACCTTCTAGATCACGTTGGGTGGCACGGGATACATGCGGACGTGCACTGTCCTGTTGGAACAGCAAGTTCCCTTGCCGGTCTAGGAATGGTAGAACGATGGGTTCGATGACGGTTTGGATGTACCGTGCACTATTCAGTGTCCCCTCGACGATCACCAGTGGTGTACGGTCAGTGTAGGAGATCGCTCCCCACACCATGATGCCGGGTGTTGGCCCTGTGTGCCTCGGTCGTATGCAGTCCTGATTGTGGCGCTCACCTGCACGGCGCCAAACACGCATACGACCATCATTGGCACCAAGGCAGAAGCGACTCTCATCGCTGAAGACGACACGTCTCCATTCGTCCCTCCATTCACGCCTGTCGCGACACCACTGGAGGCGGGCTGCACGATGTTGGGGCGTGAGCGGAAGACGGCCTAACGGTGTGCGGGACCGTAGCCCAGCTTCATGGAGACGGTTGCGAATGGTCCTCGCCGATACCCCAGGAGCAACAGTGTCCCTAATTTGCTGGGAAGTGGCGGTGCGGTCCCCTACGGCACTGCGTAGGTTCCTACGGTCTTGGCGTGCATCCGTGCGTCGCTGCGGTCCGGTCCCAGGTCGACGGGCACGTGCACCTTCCGCCGACCACTGGCGACAACATCGATGTACTGTGGACACCTCACGCCCACGTGTTGAGCAATTTGGCGGTACGTCCACCCGGCCTCCCGCATGCCCACTATACGCCCTCGCTCATAGTCCGTCAACTGCACATACGGTTCACGTCCACGCTGTCGCGGCATGCTACCAGTGTTAAAGACTGCGATGGAGCTCCGTATGCCACGGCAAACTGGCTGACACTGACGACGGCGGTGCACAAATGCTGCGCAGCTAGCGCCATTCGACGGCCAACACCGCGGTTCCTGGTGTGTCCGCTGTGCCGTGCGTGTGATCATTGCTTGTACAGCCCTCTCGCAGTGTCCGGAGCAAGTATGGTGGGTCTGACACACCGGTGTCAATGTGTTCTTTTTTCCATTTCCAGGAGTGTATTTCACTGTCAACAACAATATCGTCAAATGTTATTTATGGCGGAAAAAGATTTCATTAGATTGTTTTAATCTGTGTGAGTTTTCAATTTGTGTTATTAATCTGGCTACTGGCAGGGTATTGACGATTTTTATGGAAGACTATGGGAACCATTTTGAACCAATTTTATTACTCTTATAACCATTTCATATAACAATTGTTGATTTCATTTTGTTTTTTTCTTTTTTTAGCCGATAATGTTTTTAAAGGTCAATTGTACTAGAATGTATTATATTTTCCGAAGCTTCTCCAAGACGTTCGTTCATGAACTCAGTGCAATAATTTTTCTTCTTGCTTTAATGATATAAATACTTCATAAACTTTTGTTGCGATCCATGAGAAGTTCAGGCGTTCAGCAAAATGAGGAAATTCGTACACTAAATATACACGTTAAATCTGGTGTTACTGTTGAGAAATAGCATAGTAAACACACCCTGAAAGAATGCTTCTCAGTTTTCAGATGCGAAATCGGAGAAATACGTTTTATTGAGAGTTGAGTTGGTATCGTTACACAGGATGAAATGCTGAGCGTGGAATACAAATGAGTGAACGTGTAAGTTACACTAAGGACTGTAAATACGGCGGTACAACGCTCTTTACTTTCACCCACCGGCTTCTTAGTATCAGGTTTTATTATAGTCTTAACATTTACTAAGAGGCAAGTCTCTTAGTGTTCTAGAAGAAAGTACACGCAGTTATATTTTTATTTTTACCGTTTGGAATATAGCAGTCTCCATCTGACGGAACTGGACACTTTTCATACTTCAGTTATTTTAAAGGTTTACTTAGCGTACTTACAGCTTTTCTGAAACACTAGTAGACTTATGCGCCGTCACTTTATCTCAGTTATCTGATTTGTGCTGTATTCTACATCGCTTCACGTTTACAGATGCAGAAATTAAGCTTCGAATTTTACCTACTGTAGCTGGACTGCATGGTACTTTATAGTCGCAAACGTAACCTGGTAATACTTTTATCTGCTGGCGTCACAGATCGTAGCAAAAACAAAGCGTTTTTGAAAGCTGTTTACCGTGTTGTTGGATGAAAACAATATAATTTACTAGCACTAAACTTTAAGTACTAAAACCACCAAATACAGCACTTCAGCTTCAGAAAGAACCAATATAGCAGCCGCACATCTTACTTCCATCAGTCTGAGATGTACCAATATTTAGTTTCAGGCTTTTAATCGAGATATCACTAGTGGATAAGTAAATTCCCAAATATCGTGGATATTCTTGTCTAAGTTGGTTTTTTAGAGCAGAGTAACAGGTTCACAGTTTCATTTGATGCCTGAGATCATGTTGAGCGATGATATCAAACAAAAGCTTTATGGAATGTTCGTTTGTTCTTAATGTACAGCGGAAGCAAAAATATATCTCTGCACTACTTCATCAGTGTTACCACCACACCATTTCTCAAAACGTTAAATATAGTGGCATCTCAAGTGTCACATCACATGGTTTAGCCTCCGACGTTACTATCAGACCTGTTACTGCCAGTCACTGACAATAGTCTATCCACAATAGCTTCTTTTGTGGTTGTGGTTTGTGAAGTCATTCTTATTTCGTTAACCAAGCTGCGAGTCGGACTACAAATACCCTTTAATTAAAATAATTGTATGTTATAGCTACAATTATTTAATTACGAATCAGGCTGAGGATTAATATTTTGGAAGATCGGGTGCATTAAAATAAAAATCAGGCTCCCTCACAGACTGCCGATTATATCTGATCGCAAATCATGTTTATAATACGTTGATTGAACAGGTCTGACAGAGGGATGGGGGGGGGGGGGGGGCGCTAAAAACATAGAAAACAAAAATAAGTTAAAAACGCCGAAATAAAAATTGGACAGAATCCCGTTGTTTTGTATATCAAGTGATTGATTAGTGGTGTACAAATCTCAAATCGGATTTCGCCAAGGCAAAGTAGTTAGAAAGTTATCGATGTTTTAACTGATTGATGTGAATTAATATATAATCTCTTAGGTGAAACTAATTATCTGAATCGAGATATTTTGACACGTGTATCTGCTGATATGTCGTAATTGTTTCAAACGGCTTCTTAGTTCTGCATCTATACTCTGCAAGCCACCTGGTGGTGTGTGGCGGAGGGTACGTTTGGTACCGATAACTGATCCTCTTCTCTCTATTCCACTCGTGCATAGCGCAAGGGAAGAACGATTGTCGGTCTCTATATCAGCTAAAATTTCTCGAATTTTCTCTTTGTGGTCATTTCAGAACACATGTGTGCGAGGAAGTAATATGTTGTCCAACTCTCCCCTGAACGTACTATCTTGGAATTTCAGCATTAAACCGCCCCGTGATGCACAACGCCTGTCCAATAAAGTCTGGTACTGGAGTTTCTTAGGCAACTCTGAACCTCTCTTGCGCCGACTAACTGACGCTGTGACGAAACGAACTGCTCTTAGTTTGACCTTCTCTACCTCTTGTGATAGTCCTACCTGGTAAGAGTCCCAGCTTGATGAACAAAAGAATTGCTCAGACAAGCGTCTTGTAAACCACTTTCTTCGTCGATGAATTACATTTACATAAGATTCTCCATATGACTTTCAGTCTAGCGTCTCTTTTCCTACTATTTGTGTTATGTGGTCATTCCACTTGGAGTCGCTCCGGATAGTTACTTCTACACATTTCTCGGTAGATACTGTTTTCAACAGTTTCTCATCAACAGAGTAGTTGTACAGTAACGGCTTTGTTTTCCCATGAACGCGCAATACGTTGCATTTATTTACGTTCAGCTGCTAGAACCTGCGTCATTCATCAGTCTTCTGCAGGTCGTTTTGGAAACTGGAACTGTCCTTTGGAGTTGCTACTTTGTTACAGACAACCAAATCACCTGGGAACAGTCTTAAAGAGCATCCGACGCTTTCTACTAGATCATTTATGTACATTGTAAACAATATCGGTCCTATCACACTTCTTTGGGATACTCCGGAAATTACCTTTACATCTGTCAATGTCGTCCCTTTAAGGGCGACGCTATGAGCTCTCTCCGCAAGGAAGTCTTGAATCCAGTCGTCAATGTGGTCCGATACTCGGTAATCCCGAATTTGTTTCACTAAGCGGCTCTGCAAGACGGTGTCAAATGGATGCCTCAAGTCTAGGAACACAGCATCAATCTGAGCGTTGATACCTACAGCACTGTGGATCTCATAGAGGAACAGAGTGAGCTGAGTTTCACAAGACCTCTGTTCGCGGAATATATGTTGGTTTTTATTTAGGTGATTTTCGTTCTCCAAAACCATCACGATACGTGAACATACAACACGTTCCATATTTCTACAGCAGATTGAGGTGATATAGGCTTATGATTATGTGCATTTGTTCTACGACTCTTCTCGAAAACGGGACTGACCTGCGCTTTTTTGCAGTCTGTATGTGCCCTTCATTGCTACATCGACCTACGTGAAACTTTTTTTTTAAAGAAATGTTCTCGTAACAGACTTGGTGGGACTAGCCCGTGGAAGCTACCCTCACTCATCCCCGCACAAAAGCTATTATATCACTGACAGTAAGAGGTCGTTCAATAAATGTTAGTAATGTTTGTTATAATTATTAAAAATAAAACCAAAATAAAAAAACTGATACACTATGTATAAGTAAAATGATGGGGAAAGGATAAAGATACAATTTCAAGCCATTTCACAGATATGTTGTAACTGAAAGTGTGTCTGGTACACCGTGAACACGTTTTTTTTCCGAAAATTTATGATGAACAGAGAAGAGAGCCTTCTGTCTGAAGTAATCGATTAAATGTAGAACGAGTGCTTGCGATAGATATTAGATTGATAAAAGCAGTTGAGAATTCTAGTAAATTCAAACACAAGCCAATCACAGCGCACAGGATCGAAGACAGACGTACTTATATAAAATGGTCACATCATACACGCGGCGTCAAACTTGATGCAGAAAGACTACCGATAGTATTTTATACAATGCCAGCGCAAATAATTGACACTTACTAGTAAGTGCTAAAATACAGATGTCGAAAAATACCTGCAACTGCGATAACTCACATTTCAAAAAAACTGTTGAGCCCATTTTTAATAAGCAAGTAGTATGTGAAAGATGTTGAAAGAGAGTAAGGTGAGGTCATTGGTTGGATCCTCTCTCTCTCTACAGTACTGCAAATGTGAGAGACGCGTAGTATAGTAGGCAAGGCGGGGGGAGGGGGGCGGGCGGCGGGCTGAACCTAACAAGGTTGGCTGCTGATTAATACAACGCATCGGGGTTACGTTAACCAATCCGAACGCAAAGAGAACTAATGAAGGACCATATCTCGTTCAAGACAGAGGAAGCATCCGCACCTGAGCTATATGTCTCTGTGGAGGTGATACAGCTCCTATTATAATTACTGCAGTTAACTCTGTAACTGCATGCAATCCTTTCACTGAAAGATAACTTTTCGTAATATAGATTCTGTCTCTGATCTGAAGCCCGTTCTCGTCAAAATTATTATGCCGAAAAAATATTTCAGTAGCATTTCTCATGGAAATGCATTGTCCATAATTTGCGAAAAACTAATTATTTTGCGACTGTCATTGTTAGCTAACTTCTACTATGATTCAATTTGCAGCATTACACAAGTGCTATGTAATAATTTCTGCAGTACTCATACCCTAAAGGTGAAAGATTATAAAAATCACGACTCATTGTCCCGTCGTGTCGTGTCTAATGACTGATGAAAGATTCTGTTCACTACAAGATTTTTTTGTACTGTGGTCTTCTTTTGAAAACCAAGTTATTTTCCAAGATCAATATGTTAATACAATAATTGAATTACTTGTTTCAGCAATACGTATTGCCATCTTCAGAAACAAAATGTGTCGATGCTACAAGCTTACAAACCTGTAAAAGTGTAGTAGGGTATACACATACCCATAAAGCCGTGCAGTGGTAATTACATAATACAACGTTCACTCCACTCTATCACGTGATTACTACACAGTATGCTGTAAAATAAATCTCATACAATTCTGCTCATCTGGACGGATACAATTCAAAGTCAACATATAATATAGAATACCTCTAATAAATAAGATTTTAAATAAAAACATACCATAAAAAAGTCGAGGCACTACAGTGACATGCCAGGTGTGCTTTCGTAATGTATATACAACTTTTAGTATGTATGGCATGAACAAGACGGACACATGTCGCTCCTTGTCGCTTCGTGGTATAATGCCATGTTCGCTGCGACATTGTAACTCACGAATGGATTTGTAGTACGGGTTGCTACATCTACATGGGACCTCGTCGGGACACTCTGATATGGAGGTGTAGATACGAAGTAAAAATTTACGTAATACAATTATTTTTTATTTAGAACACAACTACATGGAACTCGTGGCGGCAGAAGTAGTTGGTACATCATATTTTTTCAGGAAGTCTTTTTCCCTTTTATGTATTTATAAAACTCCATGCGAGTCAGCTTGTAGTTAAACTGGCGCTGTAAGATTCCACAGTCACTGTCAGCTGTCGATTTCTTTCATCAGTCCACTGTACCGATATTAGCGAAAATACTTTTTCCACAGTGGTGTTGTCTGCGGGAATAGAAAACAAATACTGGCATAACTTTAGCAGTTGTGTTTGATTTCGGGATTTTCGTATTCCTTAAGAAAGTAAATCCACCTTACTTCCACGGAGTATCTTTCTTCTTCTTAGTTTATAAAAAGCTCTTCAGATGTATGTATTGTCCCCTGAAATCTTCACACCATTCTTAGTTAAGTACGTAACAGTGTTTTTAATCATCTCCTAGTCTGGTGTTAGAGATAGCGTCATCCAATCAAATAATTAATATTTATTAAAATAAATAGCCTATTTCTATAACTAATCAAATGCTGTGGTATAGAAAGCCATTCTTCTTCCTCAAATTTAGAAATCAAATTAATTATTTCTTGGTTAATGTTCTCATTCTTTACTTTGGTCAAATTCATCTTGGTTTGCATGCCAATAAAATTGGCAGTATTCCTTTTATTCAGACATCTTCGAGTGTCGATTAATATATTTCTTTTCTCTGTTTGGTATGTAGATCACGTATCTAATGAGGAGACACTGAATAGAATTGGGGAGAAGAGGAGTTTGTGGTACAACTTGGCTAGAAGAAGGGACCAGTTGGTAGGACACGTTCTGAGGCATCAAGGGATCACTAATTTAGTACTGGAGGGGAGCGTGGAGGGAAAAAATCGTAGTGGGCGACAGAGAAATAAATACACTAAGCGGACTCAGAAGGATGTAGGTTGCAGTAGTTACTCGGAGATGAAGAGGCTTGCACAGGGTAGAGTAGCATGGAGAGCTGCATCAAACCAGTCTTTGGGGTGAAGACCACAACCACAACATCTCTGTTATCGAGACTTTATTCATCTCCACGCTTTTTATATTGTTTTCAGACAGAGCCAAGTTTGATTGCAGAAACATGAAGCAAATTTCACTGATCAGACTACTGAAAGAACCTGAAATTATTTTAGGTGGCCTGCCTCCGGCGTCAAAAAAATTATTTTAAATGAATCAAAAGCTTAAGAATTGTTTCAACTGCAGGCATTGACGGCAGCCATCTTGTTTTTGAGTGAGAGAGAATAGTCCGATGATTGAAATCAACGTATAATTTGAACTGTTTGAGCTTTTCTGCCCTTACCGTGTATATTGACAAATAAGTAAAGATTTTCGTGGTGATTATTTCAATGTCGACATTAAGACTGCAGCAGAGCTTGATATAATACTGTGGAGAATTATGGGCAGGGAATCCAATTCCTTCAACATTTTTTTTCCTTGTTCTTCTTTAATTTGGTGAAACACATTCCGCTGGCCGCGTCGATGAAGCCCTCCGTAGTTGGTATTGGTAATGTCTCCACAAGAAGCGATTAATTCATCGAATGGAATTTGCAGTTGCCTTAAAATTTCTACAGAAAACTTTGCAATTGTCTTCGATGTTTCGTTATTCAATGAATCAAATTTCAATAGCTTATGTTGGATTCCGTCAGTTTCAGTAAACTATTGAACAGATAAAGGAGACATCTTTTCGGCCTTGCGGTTCGATGCGTCGGTGCTTGTATCGTAAATGAAACTTCTTGCAGTTGTTTTATGCATTCGGACACGGAGTGTGGTGCGAGATTATTTTTAATAATCGCCGTAGCTTTGGTCTTGGCTGTAGACGGCTTTGCGGCGGCTTTGAATTCGGGACACTTTGCAGCATTCAGTTTTACGGTACAGTCAAGAGAACTGAAGGACTGATTATGTTCGACAATTTTGTAAGCTGTTGTTAGTTGCGCAGCAGCAACGAGTAATCCTTTCTTGGTATCTTTTTCAATCATCAATGTAGAAATGGGCTTTGATGTCCATGCTACAGCGAATCAATTTGTTTGATTCTCTGTAGAAATATGAAGCCTCATATCTGCCTTACCTCCGTGAGTTTTGGGATGAAACAGCTACAAATCTCACACAACGCTTCTTGAACCGTATGTCCTTTCTTGACAAAAGACCACTCTTTCGTGTAATCATCCGAAGAGAGATACTTTCTCTTTCCATCCCTAGTATTTTCGTAAGCTATGATAATATAAGTTTATTAGACAGTAAACAGTCGACAATACCACTTTAGTCATCGAAGTACACGTCACTCTACACTTCACGCCCTATATACACGCAGTAAATACTTCAGACATTACTAACTCACACCCCTTGTTAGTATTATGAATAGAAAGAATCGTGTTGTCAGATCGATATTCAAATGAGAACTGCCCAATTCTTCCGCGTGACGCTGCTTAAATACATCCAGCCTCGTATTGCTGGAGAATTCTGATATCTTCTCGAGTGATGGGACCAGATCTAGGAGGCGTTTGCATCGTAGATACAGGACACCGCAACATGTAGCACCATCTGTGAGACGATCTTGTCAACACCAACTTGTGGACATAAATAAAACTCACTGATGCTGCATTTACATGTTGCGCTAACAGATGTCGTTGCTTCAGTACTTGAGCCAAGTTCGTAACACTATTTTGCAGAATCGGGACAAAACTGGTTCTTGTCGCGATGTTGAGACAAGAATTTCGTCAAACACAACAGACCTCCATCCTGCCCTCTAGTGAACTGTCGCTTGACACCACTGAATGGCAGTAATTTGGGGACAGCGGAAGACACGCTACAGGGTGTCTGACTCGGAGAGTCCTCGAAGTAACCGATTTGTAACAGATTGTTGTGTCGCCGTGGTCGCAGTTGTTGCTCAAATTGCTGCTGCTGATGCAGCACGATGCGACAGAGCAGTACGGCGAACACGATGGTCTTCCCTCTCGGTGGTGCAACATGGCCGTCCGGAGCATGGCCTGTTTGCGACCATACATTCATGTGATCACCGCTGTCAGCAATCGTGTACAGTCGCTACATTCCTGCCAAATCTTTCTGCAGCAGCGCCCTATTACACGACCTCGTTCAAACTCAGTGTGTTGTTGATAATGGCGTCTTTGTCTCCTTAAAGGCATTTTTGACTAAAGCGCGCGTCATTTACGACGACGGCCGAGTTTAGGTTCGTTCTGCGCATCTGACGTCACAAAACACAGCCAGCCAATGAACAGAGAACGACGTTGCCAGAGCTTGACTGCAGTGCAAAAAATGGTTCAAATGATCATAGTATGAAGGCTTTCATGACCGGATGACATATCTTCTGGTAAACCTTCCGGGATGTAAGGTCGTGGTCCATTAAACTCTTCAGCTCCTAACGTCGGCAAGACTTACCGGAGGAGAAACACCCCTCTGAAGATGTCCAGCGCAGCTCTGGACGAAACGTTAGGAGCTGAAGAGTTTCATGGACCACGACCTTACATCCCGAAAGGTTTACCAGAAGAATGGTTCAAATGGCTCTGAGCACTATGCGCCTTAACTTCTGAGGTCATTAGTCGCCTAGAACTTAAAACTAATTAAACCTAACTATCCTAAGGACATCACACACATCCATGCCCGAGGCAGGATTCGAACCTGCGACCGTAGGTCGCTCCAAACTGTAGCACCCAGAACCGCACAGCCACTCCGGCCGGCACTGCAGTGCAGACCACGGACGAGTGGCTTCAGTTTTAGAAACGTTCAGTCATAAATAAAGTAATTGAACAAAAGCAATGTCTTGATAGCAGACTTTCTTTTATAGAAAGTTTGGAAAAAGCATTCTTTATACCAATTGCTTCATATTCTATTAATTAATTAAACCAAACAAGCAATAAGCCTCCTAATTCAGGCGATAGCAAGGAAAGGTGTTTGTATCATTCTCAGGAAGCGCTTTTTCGCAATAAAGAACATTGGTAATTGTTTATTTCCTATTGTACTTCGGCGAAACGTGAATAATTCATAGTAGTAGCAACAGTGTTTGTCGGTATTTTGCGAGATGTTTTAGACTCCTCCAGGAGTTAATTAATGACGAGCTGCATTAGTGGAATGGTTATGGTGTATGACTGCTAAGCGAAAGGTTCTGAGTTCAAACCTTGTTCGGTGCATAATACTTTGTTTATTTAAAAAACACTATCGAAGTGTCTTACCCCATGAATTTTATTCGTTTGAATGTAATTTCTTGAAATTTATAGTTCTTTGTCTCTTCGTTATAATAAGTTTCCGGTTTTTCTAATTTTATCCTCCAATATTTCTTTTCATAGCAATTAAAAACAATGAAAAGGCCCACATACAATAATCATGTTATCTGTTTTGTTTGTATATCTTCTCTTCCACAGTCGCTGTTTTACTATTCATATTGAAATATATTCTTTGCGACAGTATTAAAAGTATTATTTAGAGCAGAATTTCGGCTCGTACGTTGCCGAACTACTTGATTGTCTGACGCATTTCTTTGCTTCGCTGCTTTGATAACATCATCATATTCAATGTTTTCGTCAACTGATCTATGTTTTGGCAAGTATTTGTTGTCCGTTGTGACAAACACAATTTTTTTTTGCACATTGCGCCTGACTGACAATATATTTTAGTTTCTATGTTTTATTACATACACAATTCAGTTTTGTGTATTTCGCCAATTTTGTTTTAATCAGAACTTTTTAGAAAAAAGCGAAAAGACTCTGGCATAAATATAACTTTTATTACAGTCGCGAAAGACGGAATATTTCTCAGTATTACATACGACACCTATCTGGTACTTAAATGAGATATTGTTATACAGTAAATTTTATATGAAATTGAGATATATTGTCCACATTTCATTCTCAACATTGTGGCAACTAAAATCGACCATACGGAAAGTATACGCTATGGACTTTTACCTCTGCAAACTGTTCAAAATTTCGTGAAATGGTTTACTACATTTAATGCTGCACAATAACTGCGTTGAACATCGAGACATTTATGGGGCGAAGGTATCAGTCAAGAAGATGTGTAAAAATCAAATTTTTGGGCGAAATAGTTTTTGTGAAATTGAATGATAAGTGTGTCAAAGCAGTCGGAACACCATGTGTCTGCACAGGCGAGCAGTGCAGTGATGACAAAATCGCCCACAGCGCGGAATGCGGGGAGCACGTCTCTGTAGCAGCGAAAGGGTTAATGCGGCCGTGGTGGATTTACTTCATAAACTGCACGTTCCCCCGTAAACGTAAGTTTGCGAACTATACTATACTATGGCGCTGCTTCTCTTGGCGCGTGCGCCGTTTGCAACTGGAAACGCAGCAATCTCCCGCGTCTGGGCGGGCATGCGCGAGCCGCCAAGATAAAGGAATTCAACTATAGCAGCAAATCTCCACCTCCAGTCTCAGAGATAACTATCGCTCACGACCGTTACAGCGTACATTTAAGGCAAACCTGATTTGTATCCTTGTTCGACTGGCGCGAAATTTGAATAGACGTCATCTTTCAGATGTAGAAACACGACTGCGAACTTTCGTTTATGTCGCGCAATTCGTTCTTGGTGTTTTCTTTTTATAGATCCGAGGACGGCAATACATACCGCCGAAACTAGTAATACAGTAATCGTGTTAACGTAGCTATCTTGGCAAATAAATAGATTTAAATAGAAGACAGCAATACAAAATTATAAATCGCCTCCTGTACTGAATGATCGTGTCAGGCAACCATAAAATTTTCTTGTTGTGCGTGAGTGTAGTGTGAAAGTGTTGATACAAATGCGCACCTGCATGACTTTACGACTGATAGTGATCAGCTCGAAAAAACTAAGTTATGTGGTTAATGTTTTGCTTGTTCGCAGTGCCTCTCCTCCTTATCAGTGAGCCGCATAATTTTGTTGCGGCTCCTACAGCACCGTGCTTCGGTGCATGGAGCGAAGAATTCAGTATCTACCGGAAATGTAGGCATGTAACTGAGATATGCATTCATGCAAATTCTAATGGATAATGTTTCGTCGGTGCAACCACCGTTTACTGCCACTGGATGTTCGTTTCAGTTTCATGTAACTGTCACATCCTATCTTATTCTCGATATCTTCCATATACTTTATTCTGTACCGTTCTCTTCCATTGTTTCTCAGCACTTTCCCTTCAAATGGTTCAAATGGCTCTGAGCACTATGGGACTTAACATCTGAGGTCATCAGTTCCCTAGAACTTAGAACTACTTAAACCTAACTAACCTAAGGACATCACACACATCCATGCTCGAGGCAGGATTCGAATCTGCGACCGTAGCAGTCGCGCGGTTCCGGACTGAAGCGCCTAGAACCGCTCGGCCACAGCGGCCTTCATGTTCCCTCCAAAAATGTTAATGATAGAAGTGTTGTGTCTGTTAACATCTCCAAAAAATTTTATTTTTGTCTTTTCCATTTCCTCTCACAACCTTCTGTTTTCATTAAGTTTCCTTAGGACTTCCATATTTGGTTTTCTTTCCATCCAGCACGTTCGCGTCGTTTTCAGCCATGTCCACATATCAGCTGCTTCAAGTTGATTATTTTCTAATTTATCCACGGTCCAACTTTCATTTTCGTAGTTCAGTGTATTCCGTACAATGACTTACATCTATATTTACAGTTTGCTTCTTAATATACATTTCTTAGCCATAAATGTCTGGTTTGCTAATACAGTCCTTCAGTTTCATTGAGCTTCTATTGTCCCGTGTCATTATACTAAGAAGATAACTAAATTGTTTCACCTGATAAATTCTGAGGAGATCAACTTTTATATTGGTTTTAATTTCTCCCATATTTTCCCGTACTATCACTGAAGTTGTTTTCCGTTAGTTCACTTGGGATTTCCGTGGTTTAAAAATGTCTTTGGGACCTTCGGCTTTCCACTCATTTCTTTTTCTGAGTTTGCAACATTATGACGACACCTCGTGATCAAGATTTTCTTTGTATCCCGTTCAAGATTACCGTTGCTGCTACGAGCTACGATGAAACCTGTGTGGTTATTTTATGACGCTATTTACCTTATCTTTAAATTTCCTGTTGTTGCAGAACTGTGGGAAAATTTTTAGTGTGCCTTTTTCTTTTCTTGAAAGGGTGGTCGGTTTTTGAAAACATGATATAGTAAACTTCTCCTAACTGCGATGCTTTTTATTCAGTAATTGTTTTTTTGAGAAGTATCCAAATTTATGCCAAAGACGTGAAAAGCTACACACCTTTTGAATGGCTATATAGAAATGTTGTAAACAAAAGAGTTTCAGCCGTTACCGGTACATATACATCTGTACTCCCGTAGCCAACTTACGGTGTGTAGCAGAGGGTACTTCGTGTATCACTGTCACTTCGCCATTTTCGTGTCCTAGTCGCAAATAGTTCGCGGGAAGAATTATTGCTGGTAAAACTCCGTGTGGGATCGAATCTTTCTAATTTTATCTTCATGATGGAGTTGCTTGATATACATAGTAGGAAGTAATACACTGGTTCACTCTTCTACCAACGTACGCTCCTGGATTTTAACAATAAACCACACCGTGATGCAGAACGCCTCTCTTGCAGCACATGCCACTCGAGTTAGTTGAATATCTCTGTGAGACTTTCGTGCTTACTTAATGAACCTGTAACGAAACGTGCTACTCTCCTTTGAACCATTTCTAATTCCTCTATCAATATATCCGGCATGAATATCAGATTGACGTGCAAAATTCGACTATTGTTCGAAGGACGGTTTTGTGAGCAACCCTCTTTTGTTGACAGACTACATTTCCTGAGGATCCTTCCAGTGAATCTCAGTCCGTCATCTTCCTTACTTACAATTAGTTTTGTGTGCTCATTCCATTTTACATCTCTGTGTAAGTATAGTTCTAGATATTTGATGTAAATAAGTGCTTCCAGTGATTGTTCAGAAATCCTGTAATAATTCAATAACGGGTCTGTCTGTATATATACGCAATAAGTTACATTTGTGTATGTTGAAGGCTAATTGTCGCTCTGTGCGCCAAGTGTCTCTCCTCTGAGGATGTTCCTGCATTTAACTACAATTTCCTCGAATTGCAACTTCTCTGTGTAAAACAGCATTATAGCATTGTGGAACTTCCGACGTTCTCTGTTACGTGATTTTTGCGTATTGTGAAAGGCAATGGCCCTGAAACACTCCCTTCGGGTACGTCAGAAGTTACTTTTACTTCTGAGACCTCCCTCTGTTCAGAACGACATGCTGTGTACTGGTTGCTACAAACTCTTCTATCTAATCACACAGCTGGTCTGATATTCCGTGCGCTTGTGTTTTGCTCATTGGGCGGCAGTGCGGAACTGTATCGAACACTTTCCGGCGGTCAACAGTAATTTTCTCGAGATTTATAACAGTCTATGTCTAATTTTCTACCTATTACTCTGCCAGATTAAAAAATATCATGCTGTATGATCACAACGGCTTTTCTTAGCCGAGCAAGTGTTTTGGTTACATTAGAATTCCTCACGGTTACGATATAGTCTCCCGGCTGTTCACACAATTCTGTTCGTGACCGTCTCCCGGAGTATCGAATACGGGAATGCATCTGGGTAACGTCATCAACAACTGCCAATATTTAGACAGCTGAACAATTTGTCCTTTTCAAGACACGAAATGAGAGATGGTTGCACCTGGCATTTAGAACGCTCGGCAGGTGGAACTGAGCCAATTATGAAATCAACACATGGGGTGTGTAGAAAGACAACAGACACTGTGAAGGGCTGGCGCCACTACACAGCCAAACTTAACATCAGACGTTATCGACGGTGAAAAATGAACAAACTTTGTCCCTCTGTTGTTTGAGCAGGGGTACAGAGGATTCCAGGAAAAATCTGAAAAGAAAATGCCAGCAGAGGGACATAGCGCTACTTGGTAGCCATTTTGAGGCTGTACGCGACTTTGGCAGTTATTGGTTTTCATGGAGGCTGTCAGCTGAGAAAAAGTTTATGGTGTCGAAAACTTCGAGATGAGATACTGTATTGCACCAAACCACTCAGCACCTCTTCGAAAGTGATCAAGCCATTACTAAAATATAATTTCTATAACATACTTTTTCTGGAGGATATGGAGCACAATAAAACATTCAGGCACTACCATGAATTTTTATCGGTGTGAACAGTTACATTACTCTTCTGAAAACTTTGTGTCATTTCAAATGTTAGTTTCATTTGAAACAGTTAAAAAGCAAAGTCAAGGTTGAATATAGTGGGCTAGTTTTGGGCAACAGGGTACACTTCCATTCTCATATTTGGTCTGTGGCAATAGATATTATCAATAAAAAATAGTTCATAATTTCAGTGGCAAAAATACGCTTTCCCAAAAGGTCTGTAACACATGCAGCTGTATTTTTAGCTTAAAAATTTGTTGGTCATCGTTACCTGCCTTCCAGTCATTCATCCATAACTGTAAGTTTTTTTTTTTTTTTTTTTTTTTTTTTTTTTTTTTTTTTTTTTGAAATTGAGGGATATAGGAGACAATTTGCGGTATTGAATTACTACTCAATTGTACATTGTCCCACGACATAGTTTCCACATGACTAAATACTACATGTATGCAGCTCGCTAAAGAGAGAGTAGTGAATCACATGTTTTAAAATGGCTGGTTAAGCTTGAATTTTAATTTTTAAATATTTCTGAAGCTAATGCCCCTAAATGGCTTCCTTCTCACGCAAGTATCTAGACACAGAGAAAGCTCTAATAGCATGAATCACTTATCTAAAAGTTTATGCAAAAGCTATATTGGTGTAAGTAATGACCACATCTTTTTTTGAGATTTTATTAGCAACAAACACAAATATATTTGAAAGGGAGAATTTGAAGACTTTTTCTTTATTTTTCTGCTTGAACTTTTCAGTTTACTATATTGTGCTTTATGATATGATACTCGAATATTTAGTGATGGTTTTATAGTCTATATTGTGCAAGGAATTGTATTATTCTTACTGGATGTACTGATTGTACTATGTAGGGTTAGGAATTGTGGCGTATTATGATGACTTGATGCTTTCGTGATTGTGCTTGTTCCTTATTATGACCTGCATTAAACCGATTTTGTGTTTCTTTCGTTGTTACATGCCATTTGGTTTTACTGAAGTATTGTCGTTTGTATCGCTATAAACTCTCAGAGGGACATACACAATTCGTATCTCATATGACTGGTGATGACAGGTCCATAGAGCACTATTTTGTCACTTTCGTTTTCTGTGGTTTTTCATTCTTCATATTTTCCGTTTGTTGGTCAAAGCTATCTCCTTCTCTCATCTCTCTATGCTGGGAAGCTGGGAAGCTGGGAAGCAGTAGTAATCACCTGAGAATATTTTCATTTAACTGTGACCTTACATTTGTTAAGAATTGAACAAAAATTTTCAACAGCCTCTGGGACTAAAGACATGTTTCATACTTTCTTAACTGGCATGTCTGTGGATGAGTTGATATGTAATTTGCATTACGATTATGTTTTGGAGTTGACTGACACTAAATCATGCTAAAGATTATCCTGTGTTTGATTGAATTGTATTGATGTTGAGTTAATTGAGGGGAGATATAATCTTGTTCTTAATACAGTGAATGGTTTGTGATCAGTCTTATGGAAGAACGGAGTTCGTGTTGGAGACAGAGTTATATATCGAATAATTAATATAGAATAAATTTTAGTAACTACTCCATTCATATTTAGCAAATAAATATCATTTGTTGGAAGAAGAAGAAGTCTTTTTTGATAAGTAAGACCACATATTGTAATAAGTACTTCAAGTAAGTAATATCTGTACTTATTATGGTCTAGGTGGAGTGGTGTTGAGAGGTGCATTACTAATGAAACTTAGAATGTTTCATTTGCAGTGAAGCTATGATGAAATGGTTAGTGATAGAATTTGTTCATTATCATTCATACTGAGATGCTGTAATTATATGAGAGGCAATTGTGGATGTTTATTGTGAGAGGATAGGTTTATCATGAATTACTAGTATTCTTCATGGGTTGTTATGATGTTTTAGGTTTCTTCACAGATAATGATGATTATGTTGTATTATGGAGAATTATTAATAGAGTTGAAGTACTCAATTTAATGTGATGTTGAACTCATGATTATGAAGTATAGTGGACTGTATTGATTAAGTCTCATGGGATGTATTTACAGAGGACTATGTAATGTGTGACAGTAGTTAACAGTTTGGTCAGTGAGAAGATGAAACATTGTATGGTATCTGTGTATCTATGAAAAAGAATTTTACTACATAGTTTAAAGGGATAACATAAGAATAACTATTAGTATGTAAGATAACACATTAATGATGTTTAATTGATGAAGAAATACAGTAGCTGGTTATACTGAAGTACCATCTCATAATAATCTAGAACCAAGCAAAAATGTAAAAATGTCTGTGGCACAAGCCAGTGACCAGACTGTTGGTCTAAGTGCAAGCAGAGCGCAGCCATCTTCACCACAGCACTGACAGGGCGAATGTGGTGAGACCATGGCCCCAGCTGCCTTTTACTCCTTGAGAAAAACCTCATACTAATTTGATAGCAGGCTGAGTGGAACTGGTGCTCTCCCAGAGGGACTGGAATGAGGAAAAATCCCATGTAGAAGCAGGAGTTGGTAGACAAAACAGTTAACTGAAATGGAGAATGGATAGAGGTACTGTGGGACCAGTATTACAGGAATCACGTGGAAAACGGTAGCTGTTGTGAAATATTTTAGATATGTGATGATAATTTTGTTGATTAATATTTTTTGCATAAAGCTTTGGAGTAAAGATCTTAAGTTATTTTGGAGTTGAGACTGTAAATGGTAATTGTGACATGATGATAAATTATTACTGCAGATATTTAATGTTATGTTTACCCACTATTACTAGGGTTAGCCATTCTGGTTCCCTGATAATCAGTTATCTGTATCTGATTTCACAGCTTCTTTAATGGAATTATTTTCTTTATTTTTCGTACTGCTAATGCTAAGACGTTTATATTTAATGATCTAGACTAGCTTTGTGATGGTTTTAAGACACGTGTGCATTAGATGATACATGCACAACATTGTTACTGTAAACTCTTATGTTACCTGTTACACTTTTGCAGGCTTTAAACCTCAGCTCAGTCACTTTGGTAGTTAAGGATTATGATTTTTTTTAATACACTGACTCGCATGCTGACAGTGGTGATATTTTGTACTGTGTTGTTCCAGGAAAGTATAAAACAACGACAAACTTGGATCACTTCAACAAAATGTAAAAAAAAAATTATAGTACAACATGGAAAATTAATATTTTACATCTGAGTCTCATTTCACTAAGTGCAAATAAATTTTAATTATATGACGAACAACTAATTGACTCACTTCAGTACCTGTATGTTGAAATGTTATGTGTGGAATTCTGTTGGTGTTGGGTGAATCGTAATATTTTTAAGGTACCAGGGATAATTACTTCAGGTACTGATCACTTCATTTTATATCATTGTGCAATATCAATAAGTTCAATTTATCCTAAAACTTAGGCAAATCATTGTACATTGACTTTTGAAGTAAATATTGTGTAATGAAGGATTGTTTATTTCACATCCAAAATCAGCTTTTAGTATTGTTTTTTATTTATTTTCCTACTTACAGTATAAAATCATAGCGTCTCAATTAAATGTTACATTTTATAAAATTAATTTTCGTAAGTTTAAATTATTGTAACAAGCACTCAAATTTTTAAAAACAAAAAACATGATTTTATATAAACTCAAATAAATCTTTGTATTTCACTACCTTTGCATGTAAGTTATGTCTTTGAGTTGTTTTCTTTGACAGCTTTTGATGGGGTGGTATCATGGCAAACAGTCTGTGTAGAAAAAAATGGTTCAAATGGCTCTGAGGACTATGGAACTTAACTTCTGAGGTCATCAGTCCCCTAGAACTTAGAACTACTTAAACCTTACTAGCCTTAGGACATCACACACATCCATGCCCGAGGCAGGATTCGAACCTACGACTGTAGCGGTCTCGCGGTTCCAGACTGTAGCGCCTAGAACCGCTCGGCCACTCCGGCCGGCAGTCTGTGTAGAAGTAGACATGCATTCAGAGGCAGTATGAGGACTAGCTGAAGCATATTACTGGTCTATGTTTGTTGTTTTGCAATTGATTGTAAAAAAATGTAAATAAATGTGTATATCAATAAAAACTGGAAGTTAAAATTACTTTAGAAAATCATCTAGGGATGATAATATTTCTTTGATTCATTACATTTACTAATAACTGTCAATACTTTCAAATATTACAAGAATGTAAATCTTTCAGTGTGTGGTGACCTTGCAACAATCCTGCAGGGATCCAGAAAGGAAACTCTTTGGCCAATGCTACAGCTCTGCTGCAGTGAAAAACCTGATTCAGTTCGTTACTGATTACTGTAATGTGTTTGGATGTTTCTCCATCTTGCAGTTAAGTGTAGATCATTGGTATTTGTGGTCTCCATTATTCTATTTGGCGAATCTTCTCTGTAAATGTATCTTTGTCATAAGAGAACATGTTTGCGACTGTCGAGACTGAACAATCGAGTGGTAGGTTGGTGACAAATAATATAAGGCTGGTCGTTGACATGTGGCTTGGCTAGTATGTATGCCGGTTTTCGTGTTCAAACTGACGAATAAAATATTTAAATCTGTATGTGTGTTGCATTGCATGAGCTGCGGGAAGACAGCGATTAGAGCTGAGTAAACTGGAACTGTGTGCTCTGATTTTATTTGCGGATAAAATAGGACAATTCTCACTTGTGCAATGGACGCATATCACTGGGATATTGCTTAAACAATTCATGTGCACGATATATGTTTTGAAAATTTAGGACAGTGGTAATCAATATGGTCCCTACCGCCCACTAGTGGGCTTTGGAGCTCTCATGGTGGACGGTAGACAGTAGAGATTTTTAAATACATTTTTATCACATCGTAGTAAAATTTTGAAAAAGAATTTGGTAAATAATTATTATATGCTTGAACTTGCTGTAACTCTGCTTAATAAATTTTCTAAAGTTACTTCCGTACTTTATAAATCACCATTACTGTGGAACTGGTGAGCAGTTAAATTTTACTACTAACAGAGATGCAAAAGCGGGCAGTTTGTAAAAATGTTTAGAGGGCTGTACTTTGACGTGAATAAGCCTTGAACTATGTCGTATCAATCGCTGAATTGAATCTGTTTTGTAGGTGCCATGGAGTGGGACGTTGTATAGAGCAGGGGTTCTCGAACTTTCCCTGGGATGGAACACTTTTGAGAGTCCTGTTACTTTGATGAAACACCATGTTTACTTTGAAGGTTGGTAAAAATTTCAGAAAATGAGAAACTTTTTATTCGATGGTTACTTGAATTTTACATTATATCTAATAATATAGAAATCATAATTTAAAACAAATAATTAGTATCATCAAAATGTGGAAAAAATTGCCATGGTATTAATAGTTTTTGCGAAGCACTAATTCACTTCCTGCAGAACACCAATTCTGTGCAAAACACAGTTTGGGAAACACTGGCCTATAAAAGAATATACTCTGTAAATACGTCAGTGCTACGCTTTTCAAATTGTGCACATTCTGAAACTGAAGTCTCAACTCGAAGTTCAGGACCACTGGAGCGATAGTGCAGGCGTCAGATCATTACCTACAGCAGATGTATAACGAATCTGGAGACATTATTTTCGATGTGTAATCATCAAAAACCAACATCATAGGTCGAAGACTTGCAACGAAATTAGGAGCAGTGAAAACGGAGATTTGTGATAAGGCTCCCAGTTGCAAAAGTAATGCGGTATCTGTTTTCTCTTTGAACTAAAGTATTATCCCAGTCGCAATGTTGTGATCTGTACATCTATGACCACATTGTCATTGCGACACTACCAACATATAAATATAGTGTATGCTCCATATCCCTCTCTACAGCTTTTCTGTTTTTAGTAAAATAAAAATCACTCCTGCTTCAGTTCACTTTCAATGTTCTGCAGATTTTGGTTTTTCATGTCATACTTAAGTAAAATTGTGAAGGCAACAGATCTGGAAACCGCCATTATACGACGTTCCCCAAACCTGTCATAAGTACACTTTGATCTGACTGGCCGAAAAACACTGCCCATTTAGAGTTCGAATTTGACAGCCGAAGTACAAGTGTTTTTGCCGGATAGATGGGTCTGTCAGTGTGTTTGAATAACTGAGTGTATTTCTGGGTGCATGTATACTTATTACTCATTATAATGGTTCTGTATACTTGCAGAAATTATAATTAATACCAGAGAATGATGTTTATATAACTATCTTGATCGTGGCTTTTGCATGTTTGAGTACAGGTACAGGGGGAGTATGTGTATGTGTGTGTGTGTGTGTGTGTGTGTGTGTGTGTGTGTGTGTGTGTGCGTCCGTTTGTGTGTGTGTGTGTGTGTGTGTGTGTGTGTGTGTGTGTGTGTGTGTGTGTGTGTTTGTGTGTAAAGTTCCATTGCTTTTGAGTTGCTCAGTAAATTTAATTTCGTTCTTTTATCTCAGAAACCCAACATAAAATAATGAGTCATTATTAAATAATGCCCTTAAACTCATTCAGCCTAATGGAGTGTCTATAATCATTGATCATCGAGACTATCAGTCCTAAAAGGTAAATGCGGTTTATGTTTTACTTCCTGCTATTGATTATTTTTGATAATGTTGCAACAAGCAAGGTATTTTGGAGCAAACTTTAATTACACCTTGGGATATTAGGGGTAAATTAAATCATAGTATTTTCATAGAAAGACTTATACACGTAATAAAAGTAATGAGTGACACACGCTCCAAATCTGATGAAATATACCGCAGACTTTCCTGAGTTATGCTCCTGTGTCGCCCGCCTTTCACACCCACCCAAGCCAACGGGAGGTAGGTGGTTCTTAAGCCTATAGTGCTTCTTTTCAGATAGTAAGTGATAGGCGTACCAAGTTTGGTTGAAACTATGGAGAGTCACGTGCTCGTCGTGTGCCAGAATATGGCTTTTAGCTATTTATATGTCGATTAGATATCTTTGAATCATGGGATCGGTACATTTCTGCCACTATGTGAGAATTATTTACAAAAGCTGTTGCTGAACTTTTGGTGTCACCTGAAAATGTTAACTTGGAACGAAACCTGTTGTGGTGTAATATCACGACCTGAAATGCAGCTGTGGTCTCTTTTATTGACATTTACATTTTTCCTATAGGGAAGAGGAAGTTCGAAAGAATAAGGAAAGGATAGGTAACAACGACAATGCTGGGTAAGATGGGAGAAAGAAGGAAATGTAAGACAGTTGGACTGAGGAAGGGAAAAGATTGTAGAGAAATCTGAGAAACAATTTAAGAAGAAAAACAGAACCGACGAGGAGGACAAGGGTGAAAGAGAGATATAAAGAAATAGAGAAACAAGAAAAGGAAGGAAATTACGAAATGCATAGATTAGCTGCTGATCTAGGCTTTGAAGCAAAGAAAAGCGGGATAGGTATGATAATAGAAAGAAGTAGTGGTACAATGGTTCATAAACTGGAGGAAGTCTTGGAACGTGGCAAGAATATGCAGATTGCATGTTTGAGGCAGATCTGAAACGAAACGGTATTGAATTAGAAGTGGTGAGAGAGTTATAGGAGAGGAAAAATGATGCTGCATCTTGGGAGGTTAATAAAAAGGTCTTTAAGAGGGATGAAGATATGTAAAGCAAGTGGAATTGCTGGATTATCTGTAGAGTATTTTAACAACCTTGGGAGTAGTGGTGTGAAAGAATTAACTTATCTACCTAATACGACTCATGAAAAAGGTATATGGCCAGACGACCTTTCTCTTTGCAGTAATGATACTGATTGAGAAGAAAAGCAATACAAAGAAATATGAGGATTTTAGAACCATAAGTTTGATTTCTCATGCAGCAAAGTTTCTACTAAGGGTGATAAATGCAAGATTTTAGGGAAAACTGGAAGAGGAACTACGGATTTAAAAAGAGGGAAAATTACAAGAGATACTGTTGGACTGTTGAGAATTATAGGTGTGAGATACACCGAAAGAGGAAGAGATGTTTATGCTGTTTTCGTTGACATGGAGGATGTTTTTAACAGAGTACAGTGGAATAAATTAATGGTCAAGGAATAGTAGTTCGACAGGGCGGGATAGAAAATTGATGAAGAATGAGCACCTACAATAGAAAATGCGAGTACAGATAGGGAATGAGATGACAGAGAAAGCACCATATTGGAATGGGAGTGAGGCTAGGGTGCTGTCTCTCACCAATGTTGTTTAACACATATTTGGAGCATATTATTCAGGAAAGTCTCACACGTAAAAGAGGAATGGTGGTTGGTGGTAGGAGAATAGAATGTATGAATGTGTTCGATTTGCGGATGATGTGGTGTTACTGGGAGAGAGCGAAAAACTATTACTCGAATTTGAAAAGAATTAAATAAGACGTGCGAGGAATTCGGAATGAGAATTAATAAGAAAACGACAAAATGTACGGTGATAAGTGCGAGGAAAATAAGAGCAACTATAAAGTTAGGACAGGAAGATACGGAACAAGTTAGTGCTTTCAGATATCTAGGAAGCATAATTACGGAAGACATGAGATGCAATGAGGAGGTGAAAATGATTGTAGCAGTATACCAGTTGCCAAGTTGCTATTTGATAAGAAGAGGAGGCTTCTATGTGCCTGAGTTGACGGGGACCTGAGGAAGAGACTGGAGAAGTACCTTACATGAAGCAAGGCATTATACAGAACTGAGAGATGGACACTAAGAAAAGAGGTAGAAAGAAAAGTAGAAGCCTTTGATATATGGATTTAGAGGAGGATGGAAATGATAAAATGGGTAAAGAAAACGAGAAATGAGGTGTTCAGAAGCATGGGGAAGAGATGTAATTTTGAAGGTAATCAGATAGCGGGAATACCATTGGCTTGGACACTGGACAAGAAAAGGTTGCTTACTGATGGAAGCTACGCAAGGAACGGTTACTGGAAGAAGAAGACGCAGAAGGTATCAGATTTTGGATATTATAAGGACAGGAAAAAATTATGAGGAAACGATGATAGGAGAGCATGGAGAGCTACATATGAAGACTTCCCCTAGTGCAGAACACTGAAGATGATGAGATGTGGATTGCAAGAGAATCACATCTTTTTCGTTCTCTACTAACGTGAGCTGCGTGGGCTGTTCTAGAACTTTATTCGTTGCAGGTAAATGTCCCAGTAGGCTCAGTTCAGGTCAGAGAGGTTCCCAGTTAGAAATTTGCGAGAGGATTTCCAGCTGTGGCTTTTTGAACTAGGGCATTAGAAGTATTTTAATGTATTTCTGGGACAAAATTCTCCAACTCCCTAAATAAAAATAAAAATTCCTGAGGCGTGTGTGTTTGAGTTCTTGGACTGATCTAGTTTTTTAAAATATTTTTCATTGTCTAGGTAGAACGGGATGTTCAAGTGATGACCACTTTTTAGTCACGTATCGAACGACCTCGTAATGTAGTTGAGGGTCTTCCAATTGGGGATATTTAGAAGAGGATTTCAATTTCTGCCATCTGTGTAACAACAGAGGAAACCCCCTAAAAACCTTGGTCGGAGATGGGGTTGGGAACTAATTTAATGTCCCAGTCAAAAACGGAAAGTTTGTGATGTCTGTACATTTAAGAGCGCGCTTGCGTGGGTGCGTGCGTGTGTGTGCGCGCGTTACTGGGTATATTTATGGGTTTCCAGGGAAGGTAAAAGCATGTGTGAGGATTACAGCTGCGAGACATCAGTGGCCAGCCTTCTGTTTGAGGATCATTCCTGTGCTCTGCTGTGGGCTCAGTGGCAACGATAAAACCTGACGGCTAGAGAATCAGGGAGGGATACGCAATCTAACGAGCGCTGGCCCCTTTCTGTGGCGTGAGCGTTGACTACAGGATTCGTTTTGTGCCGAGCGTACGGTGCGGTTCGCTGCTGATATTTCCCCATTCGCGCGCGGAAGCCATCTGGGAAGTCACTCGTGAGAATATAAATTGCACAGCTCGGGAGTGGGGCGCTGTGAACTCCGATTCTCTTTCGGACACACGCACGCACGCACAAACACAATCACACATACACATACACACACACTCTTACAAACACGAGCGCATGCGCGTGCGTCGATCTGCACCCACGATCTCCTGTGTTATTTGGCTGGTAGACAAAACGTGTACGTATGGCTATTATTCTGCCACAACTGTCCGCAGAACTACATTCTAATCTGGTGCCAGATAAAATGCAGCTCGCTGTTTCGAAAACTCGATGTTTTCTGTAGCTACGAGAGAGGATCTCTGTTTAATAAAGAAATGGGTGCTATTCCGCGAAACGACTCCGTTTATGCTGCATGCACCCATGAGGGGAAACAGTGATTTCGGAAGTACTGTGCATCACAAACCGAATGAAGCAAAGAGAACTGCGAGCGGTTGAGTCACGAGTGACGCTTTTACGCTTGTTACTGTCGCCTGTGTACCGCTCGTAACGTAGAGCAGGTGGCTATTAACTAGTTGAAAAGTGATTGCGACAAAACTCTCTCTGTTTACTTTCGAGGTTTTATGTGGCGTTTTCATCTATATTTTTCCCGCCAGGTGTCCTTTACTATTGATTAGGCGCTCACCTGAGCAATTTTATCTCTGCTGCCGTCTCAAAATAAACGATAAATTCAGATGCAGACATAATTTGGCTTCTCTTAATAGCCTATTGTATGATTTTATTTTTATTTCATTAGAAGTACGACGGAAAAAGAGTTGTTCTAAAAGAAAAGGAATAATTTCTAACGGCAGTGGCTCTCTGCTGTTAGTCTACCTGCAGCCCGCGGTGTTAGCCGCGCTTAAACAGTTGTTTACAAAGAAATGTTGTTGCCTGAAAATCGCTATTCACGCTTGAAATCATCAAAAAAATTATCTCTTGGAGATATTGAGGCACGAGCTACTCGTGGCCCAGCAAATCGAAGAAAACACAACATATTACGACGCTAGGGGCAGCTTACAGAAACATGTTGCTCACAATTCACTCCTTTACTAATGGAAAAATTTTTAAGCGATCGAGTAGCGAAGTAAAAAATGTGCCAGGCCAGGGAGTAAATAATTTTGCAACTGTTTGCGATATGGAGAGCCAGAATTCTACCGCAATAGGCTCGCCACGACAAACAGCGATTTTTTGCGGAATAAAAGGCAGCCTGGTACAGCCTATCTCCATTTCAGAGTTCATCCAACTCCGCCAAATGCTTTCCGCGTCAAAGAGTAACAAACGTAATAACTCGACGAAGAAAGAAAGTAAGCAGTTTCTAGTTGAGCGCAGCCAAATTTTGTAATATTTGTAGGTGGAAAAAAGTCATTAGCCCACATGTGCGCCCCTGTTAATAGAAGATACTTTCGCATGTCATAATCAGATCCCAGCCTCACTAAAAATATACCACGTTTACACGCAGAGACACGACGTGTCTCCGTCGTAAAGCGTTTAAATGACACCCTCGTTGTGACTCTTCAAGCGTCTCAGAAGCTAGAAGATCGCCTGACGCTCAGTGGCTAAAATGCAACGAGTGTGTACGGAAAAGTGGATTAAATACTTTGAGGATTGTATAAGCATTGTATTAATTGTTCTGAATCGCATAACGTAGGACATCTTAAACAATAAAAATATTTTCACAAATATGTTACAGCACGAAATTCAAAGCGTAAATAAAATTTTATGACAGTAATTATTGTTCCATATTTCGCGTTATATCCTTCAAATCAATGAATACCTTGCAGTACATACTTTTAAAAGAAGCCAATGTGTTATTCAGGGTATAAACTACTTCCATTACAAATTTCTTCCGTATCCAGCCCTTTCGACTGAAGGAGTGACAGACATACTCTCAAGCAAAATTTCGCATTTATAATGTGGCTGCACTGGCATATCAGTAGTACCGTATGACGAGCGGCGGGGAGTAAATAAACTATTGTCAAGTGCTATAGTGTCAGCTGCTCTGGACGTGCCTGTCTGTTCGGATAAGCACAGCTCGTGATTTGCTACCCACGGTAGCTATACGTTGTACAACATGTACATTAACCAACACATTTAATAATTTTTCGTCATGGTTTAGGCCCCTTTGTTCAGTTATGTAAAAAGAGCTGTTCCATTCTCTACTGAATTTTTTTAGAGGTCTCTTTCTTTACTTTCTAAAGTAGCCTATGTGCTTCCTTAGGTTCCAAGCTAACTCCATACAAAATTTTACTGAAATCAATTCAGCAGTCTAATCGTGAAAACGCAACGGACAGAGTTACTTACTCACTCATTATCTTATTGTATGGAAGTATGGAATGAATACGTTGAGGACTGTATAAATATTGTGTATTCATTACCTTGAATCGTACTATGTAGGACATATCAACCAATAAAAGCATTTTCACAAATGTGATAAAGTTCAAAAGTCAGAGAGCAAACAGCTTTTTCAATGAGTAAATCTTATACACAATTCCCGTAATATTCTTCAAGTCAATAAGCATCTTGTATACAGATTTTCTAAAGTAGCCTATGCCCGTCTTCAGCATTAACGTTATCGGCATACCATATTTCATGAAAATCGGTTTAGCGGTTATGTCGTGAAAAGGTAACAGAGTTGCTTTCGCTTCTGTAATATTAGTATGGATATGGGAAACTTTAAGAACTCTGCTCGCTTTTTATGGAGGACCGCCGTTTTACTGTTCATAGTGTATCATTACGAAATAAATTTCGAGATGGCAGTAATTTACAACATATCTCTGTACAGTCACGAAATAAATAGGCTCTCCTAATATTTCCAACTTTTTCTTTAATTTGACCTGAGCGCAGTTGGTATCATACACAGTGAAAGAAATCTGCAAGTAAGTTTTTGTTCTTTTTTTTTGTCCATTTCAAATCTCTACCTTTCAGACTGAGACTAAAATAAGCTATAAACATGTAAATAATAACAGACAGTCTTTAGTAATATATTTTATTATTGTTTCTTATAAATATTTGCAACTACTAAAAAAATAGATATTTACTCTAACTTACCACGATTTGTTGATTTAAACATCGCCAGAGATAACATTTTTGTTCATTTTCTGCTAGCATCTGGAAGTGTCACATGCTTGCATATTTTCAAGGTTCTACTGCGACTGGCACTAATTTTATTGGGCTAATCTCTTGTTGGCATGCAGCACTACACTTTTGTTGACGTCAAATACGACAACATATTATTCCACTAACGCAAAGACAGATTTTAAATACCTTTAACAGTCGTAAAGGAACTGCGGAGGCTGGCGTTGTGGTATTCAGTCCAAAGGTTGGTGTGATGCGGCTCTTCACGTTTGTCTGTCCTGTGCAAGCCTCGCCATCTCTGCGTAATTGCTGCAACCTACATCTATTTAGACCCGCTTACTGTATTCATCTCTTGATATGCCTCTACAATTTTTACGCCCCTTCCTCCCCCCCCCCCCCCCAAACACGCATATCGATTCATAACTAAATTGATGATTTCTTGATGCCTCAAAATAAGTTCTTATCAATAGATTTCGTCTTTTCTTCACTTTGATTCAGTATTTTCTCTTTAGTTGCTAGATCTATTTATCTAATCTTCAGTATTCTTCTGCCGCATCACATTATAAAAGCATATAGTCTCTCCTTGCCTGAACAGCTTATCATTCACGTTACACTTCTGTAAATGACTATACTCCAGACACACACCTCCAGGAAGGACTTTCTAAAAATTAAATTTATATTAAATACTAACAGATTCAGTTTTTTAGATATGTTTTTCTCGCTATAGTCAGCCTGCATTTAGTATCCTCTCTACTTCGACCATCAGGTATTTTGATGGCCATATAGCATCATCGATTACTTTTAGTGTCTGATTTCCTATTCTAATTCCCTCAGCATCGCCTGATGTAATTAGACTACATTCCATTACCCCTGTATTACATTTGCCGATGTTCATATTGCAGTCTGTTTTCAAGATACTGCCCATTCCGTTCAGCTGCTCTTCAAGTCCTTTGCTATCTCTGAAAGAATTACAATGTCTTTTGTAAATATCAAAGACTTTCTTTATTCTCTCTGAATTTTAGTTCCCTTTGCAAATTTCGTCTTTAGTTCTTTACTGCATGCACAGCGTACAGATTGAGTATCAGGGATGGACTACAGCCCTGTCCCACACCTTCCCTGACCACTGCTTCACTTTCTTGTCCTTAGACTCATTACTGCAGTACAGTCTCTGTACAAGTTGTAAATAATCTGTCACCCTCTGTATCTTGTCGCTGACACTCTCAGAATTTCAAAAGAGTGTATTCCGGTCAACAATGCTTTCTTTAAATCTACAATTATCACAGGCGTTTATTTGTCTCACATCAATCTGTCTTCTAAGGTCACTATTGCCTCACGCTTACATACATATCTCCAGAATCCAAACTGATCTTTCCCGGGACTGGCTTCCACCAATTTTTCCATTCTGCTGTAAATAATAAGTGTCACTATTTTGCAAGCGTGATTTGTTGGAATGACAGTTGAGTAATATTCACACATTGCAGCACCAGTCTTCTTTGAATTGGAATTATTGCATTCTTCTTGAGGTCTGAGGGTATTTTACCTGTGTCACGTATCTTACACACCAGGGGAAATGCTTACGCCATGGGGAGCTTTCCCAAGACGACTAGTCTCGATCTATCGAACCATACCACCCACAGCGAACCATTGTCACCACATGCCATGCATGAATCATTCAACTTCATAAGCATTTCTAAACACTGTGGCGCTACCTCCTTGCCTCTGCAATGATATGATTGTAGAATACGTTTCTCACAGAAGCGACTTTTCTTTAATGATCTTTAAATGATGCAATTCAATATAGCACAATAGCGGCGACATGGAGGCAACCCACATTGAGGATGGCTGTCGTATGCAAAAATTGCAAGCTGCAGTACAGCATACTGAAGTTTACGGAATTATACTGAATTATTTTACACAGTCACTTTCGTTACAACAGGTCAGTGAGTAAGTAGACGGGTGTTGTCGTTCGGAAACAGAAGCCGATCAGACTCTCCTGATTTTTGCTATATATAGTATTTCATACAGCGGAAAAACGATTGGCTTCAATATCTCAGGTGATTCTGGCCCTTAACAGAAAAACATTTAACGAAAGTGCACCAACAGTGTGCGGTCTTTTGCATCCGGACAATCCGCTGCCAACTTCACCTGCTTTTTTCGTGAAGCATACATAAATCACAGTGTAAATTAAATATATGATTCGGAGTCAAGGTGGAGGCTTAAAATAATGATTAAGCCGACACAATACATGGATTTAAATAACATTTATGGAAGAAATATATGACAACTACCAAACTTACATCTCCTCAGCCTGAGCTCCTAAGAACAAGATATTACGATGAAGACTAATGAAGCTTACACTTTCAGATTTTTCAGTGGCTTTACATTAATCAGTACATTTTGTGGAAGCATCGGCGCTTTGAATAGAATTTCCGTTAACGGAATTAATATTATCTGTCACTGGACAGCTAGTTTTTCTTATAAATAAAAGTACCTTCTCTAACGAAATGTTATAGATAATTATACATTATATATAATTAACTAAAGAGAAAGTACTGCAAAGACAGAAATAATAGCTAACGTTTCGTAGCCCCCTTGAATTGTCGTGTTAACGGTATTCGCTTTAAGCATTCAACTGCACTTGAGGGAAGCTATCTTTCAACATCACATGTTCGGTTTAATTTTTACTAAATAACTTCACAGGGTACGACACAATAGATGAATATTCTAACAAATGTCTCGTTACACGCCCTCCACGAGCACCGTAAATCTTTGAAAGATATTTTGTATAAGAGCTCAGGAGCAAAGTAAGTTAATCGCAACAAAGTCAGTTTTACTTTACCGCGCCTGATGAGAACTTAACGAGTAATCTGTTTCCATGTCTCATTTAGTGTGTTAAGGCCTCTTCCTCCCCATTTGGGAGCAACTTACGGGAAAGAACAGCCGTGCAGAAAAAACTACCGGAGCGAGGAATACTACAAAGCACTCTTTACGGTTATTGCACTGATTCAGAACGAGGCACTTGATAACAAGTGCAAGAGATACTATTTCGTCTATAGTTTTCATCCAGTTTACAGTTTCCTTGGTGTGTTCCAACATTTATATAAATGATTTATTTCTCCATAAAGTGTGCAAAACTGTTTTTTCCTTTGAAATGTTACCTTCCTTCTTGACAGCCTGTTTCAATGTTTCCAACGAGACATTCTGGGGCTAGGCAGCGGTCGTGCCTCTCTCATGTACTCAACAAAAAAGGAAGACTCTGCCAGCGATCTCGTACCTTTTTTTTAAAAAAAAAATTCATATGAAATATAACAATCGAATCTTGCTTTCTACTGAACAGTGCTGGAATTGATTTGAGTGAGGACCGCCAGCACAATGAAAACAGATATTAATACACACAAAAGATACTGAACATACACTACTGGCCATTAAAATTCCTACACCAAGAAGAAATGCAGATGATAAACGGGTATTCAATGGACAAATACATTATACTAGAACTTACATGTGATCACATTTTCAAGCAATTTGGGTGCATAGATCCTGAGAAATCAGTACCCAGAACAACCACCTCTGGCCGTAATAACGGCCTAGATACAGAGCTTGGATGGCCTGTACAGGTACAGCTGCCCATGCAGCTTCAACACGATACCACAGTTCATCAAGAGTACTGACTGGCGTATTGTGACGAGCCACTTGCTCGGCCACCATTGACCAGACGTTTTCAATTGGTGAGAGATCTGGAGAATGTGCTGGCCAGGGCAGCAGTCGAACATTTTCCGTATCCAGAAAGGCCCGTACAGGACCTGCAACACGCGGTCGTGCATTATCCTGCTGAAATGTAGGGTTCCGCAGGGATCGAATGAAGGGTAGAGCCACGGGTCGTAACACATCTGAAATGTAACGTCCACTGTTCAAAGTGCCGTCAATGCGAACATGAGGTGACCGAGACCTGTAACCAATGGAACCCCATACCATCACGCCGGGTGATACGCCAGTATGGCGATGACGAATTCACGCTTCAAATGTGCGTTCACCGCGATGTCGCCAAACACGGATGTGACCATGATGCTGTAAACAGAACCTGGATTCATCCGAAAAAAATGACATTTTGCCATTCGTGCACCCAGGTTCGTCGTTGAGTACACCATCGCAGGCGCCCCTGTCTGTGATGCAGCGTCAAGGGTAACCGCAGCCATGGTCTCCGAGCCGATAGTCCATGCTGCTGCAAACGTCGTCGAACTGATCGTGCAGATGGTTGTTGTCTTGCAAACGTCCCCATCTGTTGGAAATGTCGTGTGGCTAGGGCCTCCCGTCGGGTAGACCGTTCGCCTGGTGCAGGTCTTGACTCAGGGATCGACATGTGGCTGCACGATCTGTTACAGCCATGCGGATAAGATGCCTCTCATCTCGACTCCTAGTGATACGAGGCCGTTGGGATCCAGCACGGCGTTCCGTATTACCCTCCTGAACCCACCGGTTCCATATTCTTCTAACAGTCATTGGATCTCGATCAACGTGAGCAGCAGTGTCGCGATACGATATACCGCAAACGTGATAGGCAACAATCCGACCTTTACCAAAGTCGGAAACGTGATGGTACGCATTTCTGCTCCTTACACGAGGCATCACAACAACGTTTCACCAGGCAACGCCGTTCAACTGCTGTTTGTGTATGAGAAATCGATTGGAAACTTTCCTCGTGTCAGCACGTTGTAGGTGTCGCCACCAGCGTCAACTTTGTGTCAATGCTCTGAAAAGCTAATCATTTGCATATCACAGCATCTTGTTCCTATCGGTTAAATTTCACGTCTATAGCACTTCATCTTCGTGGTGTAGTAATTTTAATGGCCAGTAGTGTATTTATCAAATTTTCAATAATGAAGAGTCATGAAATTGAGCGAAATAAGTTAAATGGAGCACTTTTAATTAATCTAGTTTATTTCATTGATGTAGCATATACAATATAATCTGAGGTCAGTGGTATTCATAAAAAATAGAATTTGTTGTAAAAATGATATAATAAGAAAAAGACTATGCTTGAAAATAAAAACTGTGGAATCTTAACTATCCACAAAATGTTAAAAGAGGCTTAAACTTCGGTGTGTAACACCGTTAAACTTATTATTAACGAAGACCTTTCAGAAAGAAGATTTATCAAACCAGACTACAGATACATCACAGTTACTTATGAGCAGCTGAAACCAGTAACAAGGAGGACTGCTAGCGGAAGTTCACGAGGCTCTCCAATAGGTCTGAGCTGCCCACAAACGCAATTAAAGGAAACTGTTGAATATTAAATCCAACTAAGAGTTAATACAAATGCTACACAAGTTGTGATTTAAAACACATGCAAGTTGCGAGTTGCTCAGAGGTAAAAGGATTGCGCTGCTGCAAAACTGCGACACTTACTCAAAATAATAAACTCGTCCAGGACTGCCGACGAGTGTCTCGGTGATCGAAAATCAGACCTCACTGATCTACGCGCCCAGTCTCTGCCCTCGCTACAACCGCACACTCTCGCTCCCGAACGCAAGGTCCTCTAGGGAGGCATGTATCACGATTACCAGCCTGACAATCCAGTATTTCTCTTTTCAGTACAAATCGCAGGGGAGAAACTGCTAAACTAGCGCCCACTGTGTGTTCCTTAGCTGTCTGAAGGTTGGCACATCGATTGCTGTCTCGCTACTCACTCGGTAAACAAAAAATGGGGTTCGGCGGCTGCTCGAGCTCCCAGAATGCGAAAAGTTCTCACGTTGTGGAAGTACAAAATGGCGGTGTCGCATACTTCAGTGCCCTACAGGTGGGAACAGATTCGTCACGCTTGCGAACACTTCCAGGACTCAAATGAAACTTCCTGAATTCAAAGCACACGCTGTGTTCTGCTGACAAACAAGAACGGTCACAAGCATGCAGAAATTTTAATTTACACGTATATACAGGGTTAGCAAGTGAAACGGGAAGATTTAAATAAAGAACTAATTCCTTAATAAAATTTATTTTCTTAATTTAATGGTTATAAATATAAAGTACAAAGGTAGCCATTTACTGTACAACAAGTGAAAAAATTCTTTTTTGAATATAACATCTGCCAAATGTCCTCCATTGGAATCTATGCACTTCTGCAGCCGGGCCTGGAAGTTTCCCATGGCATTTTGTAGCATATTGGCAATTTCGTCCCGAATTCGTTGTTTTAGGGCTGGGATAGTTCTGGGTGGATCATTCTGAAAAACTCTTGTTTTTAAGTAACCCCATAGAAAAAAGTCGCAGGTTGTCAAATATAGAGAGCGAGGGGGCCAAGGAATATCCCCATTTCGGGAAATGAAGCCGCCTGCAAACAAAGCATTGACAGCATTCATGGCAACTCTTGCAGTGTGGCTTGTTGCCCCATCTTGTTGGAACGTTGTGTGTTCATTCACTGGAAAACGGGCGAGTTCTGTCGTAAGAAAGTTCTGGATCATTGCAACGTAACGCACATAGTTAACAGTCACAGCACTTCCATTGATACTGTCGAAGAAAAATGGACCTTTGATTCCTCTTGCCGACATTGCGCACCAAACCGTCACTTTTTGAGCATGAAGAGGCGTTTCATGAAGTGTGCCAGGGTTTTCCTCCGACCAGCATCTGACCTCATCGCTCATCCACAAGTGGTTTACTTGGTCGTCATTTTCTTCAAGTCTTCTGGCCATTTCCTCACAAAATTGTAATCGTTTCTGATAGTCACTTGGTTTGAGAGATTCCACAATCTGTATTTTTTTACGGGTGAAAATGTAAATTTTGACGAAGAATCCTTCTCACCGAAGTGTTTCTTATTCCAAGACGTAGAGCATGTTGTTTGGCAGTTCGGCGTGGACTTCTGAGCATTGCATGTTGAACAGCAGCGATGTTTTGAGGGGCTCGAAAGGATTTTGCACTCCCACCTCGTTTATTAGACGTTGATCCAGTTTGTTCAAGGTTGTTTATCCACGAACGAATTGCGTTATCCGAGGGAACAGGCCTGTTGCGCGGTATGTTGAAATGGCGTCGAAAAGCACGTCGCGTTTTCACCAAACTCTCACCATTCGTATAATACTCTTTAACCGCATACGGAGCATATTAGTGCCGAATGATGACATACATGATTTCATTATCGCGAAGTAACGACTGTCATTGTAGTGTAACGGCTCGTAATCCGCATGGGATGCATTTATATACATCTTAGAGTGCGAGATACATGGCTACAACAGCCTTTTGGAGCGGTATTATTAACGGCCGCCTTTTAGATACTTCACTCACTTGCACATCTTTTCCAGTTCATCAGGGTTGAGTTCACAGGCACTGTGCGCTTTCAGATGTTTATCGGATGTCCGCCTGCGTGCATCGCCCTGCACCTTTGCTCGTATAACCGTCCCACGTACTACTTTATCAGTTCAGACTCGGCTGAAGCAACACTATGTTCGCACATGAGTCACACTTTAATAACTTCACTAGGAACGTATAAAAAAATCTCTTTCTTTGGTAGTCCCACGAACCGTAAAACTTTCTTTACAGTACCTGGGTCAAGGAATTTTAACAATAATTATTTGTATTACACAGAGTACAGTGTCAACCATTTCCTTTCTTTCCAAAATTTCCGTTTAATTTTTGGCGTCTGTAATTTTCGCATGGCACTCAATGTACTGATACATACAAATAATACAGTAGAAGTACCAACTTCAGTACTTGGGATACTCTTCTTTTATTCTTACACAGGACTAGCACGAGTCGCATATGATAAACAAACCAAAATAACAAATTCGCCGCGATCTCAAAAGACAATTACAATTCAAGATTAGGATGAAACACTCATTGAACAATTGATAGCTTGCCTTACATCGACAGCTGTGCCACTGTGCCACTTATGTACTATAAAACTGAAAACTTACTGTACCAGCGCTAGTCAAAATCAATCGCTCATTTTACTTGAGTTACAAAATTACAAGACACACGGCTTCGTAATAACATTTTAAAATATTTCTTTCAAGTGTCTGGTAAGCGTAAAGCTATTGTCACTTCCTTTTACTTTCTATATTACATATTGTAACAATCAAAGTAAGTAAAACATAACCCACACTGCATATCCATACGTACAATCTCATGGTGTGTCACTAAGGCAGTGTTTCGTATCTGATGTGTTCACTATTGATCACATAAATGCAGCACGCAAAACTGACATCTGCGGTTCCATCCGCATCACTCATATAGTAAAATAATTTCCCACACGAGCTTGGGAACAAATGTCTCTTCCCATTTAGCGTTTCTACAAAATATTTACAAATCAAACAACGGAAACTCCAGGTAAGAATATCAGCAATGTAGGAAAAGATTGAATTCTGGCCCAAGTTGCTGGGGTCAGTGTTCGTGTGTGCATGGGGTGTGCTTGCCTGTGTGAATGAATGCCGTCTGTTTCTCTTTCTCTGGAGAAGGCTGTGGCCGGAAGATTATGTGTAAGTGTCTTTTAATTGTGCCTGTTCGCAACTTAACATGTCATCGTTGCAATAATCAGCAATTTATATTTTCCTACATCGCAAATATTGTTCGTGTTAAATAGGATGTACAAAAATTGGCTCTGAGCACTATGGGACTTAAATTCTGTGGTCATCAGTCCTCTAAACTTAGAACTACTTGAACCTAACTAACCTAAGGACATCACACACATCCATGTCCGAGGCAGGATTCGAACCTGCGACAGTAGCGGTCACGCGGTTCCAGACTGAAGCGCCTAGAACCGCACGGCCACTCCGGCCGGCTAGGATATTCATCTTTGGCCAAATGTCCATAATGCTTAATCTGCCAAGTACATCAGAAATATATGTAACAAATTCTATTTATCATTCTTCTTACTGTTCTAATAATAATCACTACTGTTTACAGTAGGGAGGAGCAGTATGAACGTTCAGTGCTTATTAGGTAGCAGCGAGCAATGTTTAACATTACCAAATAGCAAACAAGGGTCACTATGCAAAGCACGTTTAGATAATGAACCATACAAATAAAATAACAGGATAAAAAACGTATTTACAAATAAGACATGATGTACCATGTACAGTATCTCCATTTTGTGTATTTGTTTAGATTTCTCTGATTCCACCTCCCTTTCAGGCCACGGGACAGACTTAGTTGCATAGCAAGATGTTTTATAGGAAACTAATTCCGCTTGATACTGATATCTCTTAATTACTCCAGGTTTACTCGAGAAAAATTCCACATGACACATAAAGTCTCTGTTCCTCTGACAGACATCCAGATTTTTCAACTGTCTTGTGTACTTGAGCAGGATCACACATTGCATTATCATCATTTGATAAAACAGGCGTGGTACTAGTATAATCAGACGAACGTGTATGCACTTCACCCGAGATCGAATGATTTTTACTTTAACCCCCTGACAGAATCTACCATGACGTGGCTTGATTTTAGTTAAATTTAAAACAAACACTTTGCCATCAACTATCAAATGGCACTGACCACTAGGAAGGTCGATTTTAGCGTTCCTTCGGCACAGGAACTCCATTCCCAATAAGCTGTTTCCAAAATGCCACTTCACCACGAGAAACGTGCAACTAATGGCTCCGTTCTCTAATTCTACATTAACCTGTACTTGTTTATCAACCCTCTGGCCTGTGGGACTGATAGCGCCAGATACTAAACAATTTTGCACTGGTAGAGTGGCCATTTTCACAGTGCCCGTAATCCTTTTAAGAAAATTACCTGCAGTAATGTATCACTGAACCATCTTGACCACGCCATTCTGTTGTTACTGTTTCTTCATTGACAGCACAGTAGTCGCTGTCTCCTTTTATGATGGCGGATCCGACAGTCGTGACATCTAGTGGTCAATTCCGCATTACATAGACGTGTCTGGATGCCTTTGATCGAGTAGTGTATACAGAAATAGGACTCAAGCCTCCAATTTTGTCCACTACCCTACTTACGGTTACTCTGATGTGATTAGTGAATTTTTAAGCTTCTTTTAAATACTAACCAATCTTACAATAACTCATTATAAAAAACATGAAATGTGGTATTCAGTTAGACAGATAACTATTACTTTCTTTGTTCTTGTTTGGAGTCATAATATTGTGAAAAGGCCTGTGTTGAGGAATTTGAGTTTCATAGAGTTTTTCTTTAAGCGATACCTAATGGATTGTAAATAAAACATCAGAAGAAATTTAGTCAATTGGAAAGGAAGATTAAATATTATAGTTTCATTTCTTATAAGTTAAATATGGTACAGCTCATAAACATAGCATTAAACTTTCATGGCCATTAACAGATCACTCTTTAATCTTTGTTTCTTGTTATAGCAATGCTTGTGGTCGTAAGTGGAGATAATTTTGTGTCCTGTTCCGGGCACATTAAAAAATTTAAATATAACATCTACAATACAGTTTTATTCTGTGTTCTAATTAGGCTAATTTTATTCAAGTACGACTATTTAAAATATTTCTGGTATTTTTACCAAGATATACCTAATTAATAGTCTTGTCTCATCATGTCATGTCTACCCTTTTACCGCAATAAGAATTATGAAAATATAACATTTTTAACTCGAGGTTTTTGAATCACAGAAAGAAAAGTTAAAAAGGCACTGGAGGCTATTGAATTTAATTGATGAAAGGAGAAAATATAAAAATGCAGTCAATGAAGCAGGCAAAAAGGAACAAACGTCTCAAAAATGAGATCGACAGGAAATGCAAAATGGCTAAGCAGGGATGGCTAGAGGACAAATGTAAGGACGTAGAGGCTTATCTCACTAGGGGTAAGATAGATACTGCCTACAGGAAAATTAAAGAGAACTTTGGAGATAAGAGAACCACTTGTACGAACATCAAGAGCTCAGATGGAAACCCAGATCTAAGCAAAGAAGGGAAAGCAGAAAGGTGGAAGGAGTATATAGATGGTGTATACAAGGACGATGTACTTGAGGACAATATTATGGAAATGGAAGAGGATGTAGATGAAGATGAAATAAGAGATACGATACTGCGTGAAGAGTTTGACAGAGCACTGAAAGATCTCAGTCGAAACAAGGCCCCCGGAGTAGACAACATTCCATTGGAACTACCGACAACCTTGGGAGATAACCAGTCCTGACAAAACTCTATCATCTGGAGAGGAAGATGTATGAAACAGGCGAAATACCCTCAGACTCCAAGAAGAATATAATAATTCCAATCCCAAAGAAAGGTGTTGACAGATGTGAAAATTACCGAACTATCAGTTTAATAAGTCACAGCTGCAAAATACTAACACGAATTCTTTACAGACGAATGGAAAAACTAGTAGAAGCTGACCTAGGGGAAGATCAGTTTGGATTCCATAGAAATACTGGAACACGTGAGGCAATACTAACCTTACGACTTATCTTAGAAGAAAGATTAAGGTAAGGCAAACGTACGTTTCTAACATTTGTAGACTTAGAGAAAGCTTTTGACAATGTTGACTGGAATACTCTCTTCCAAATTCTAAAGGTGGTAGGGGTAAAATACAGGGAGCGAAGGGCTATTTACAATTTGTACAGAAACCAGATGGCAGTTATAAGAGTCGAGGGACATGAAAGGGAAGCAGTTGTTGGGAAGGGAGTAAGACTGGGTTGTAGCCTCTCCCCGATGTTATTCAATCTGTATATTGAGCAAGCAGTAAAGGAAACAAAAGAAAAATTCGGAGTAGGTATTAAAATCCATGAAGAAGAAATAAAAACTTTGAGGTTCGCCGATGACATTGTAATTCTGTCAGAGACAGCAAAGGACTTGGAAGAGCAGTTGAATGGTATGGATAGCGTCTTGAAAGGAGGATATAAGATGAACATCAACAAAAGCAAAACGAGGATAATGGAATGTAGTCGAATTAAGTCGGGTGATGCTGAGGGAATTAGATTAGGAAGGAGTTTTGCTATTTGGGAAGCAAAATAACTGATGATGGTCGAAGTAGAGAGGATATAAAATGTAGACTGGCAATGGTAAGGAAAGCGTTTCTGAAGAAGAGAAATTTGTTAACATCGAGTATAGATTTAAGTGTCAGGAAGTCATTTCTGAAAGTATTTGTATGGAGTGTAGCCATGTATGGAAGTGAAACATGGACGATAAATAGTTTGGACAAGAAGAGAATAGAAGCTTTCGAAGTGTGGTGCTACAGAAGAATGCTGAAGATTAGATGGGTAGATCACATAACTAATGAGGAGGTGTTGAATAGGATTGGGTAGAAGAGAAGTTTGTGGCACAACTTGACTAGAAGAAGGGATCGGTTGGTAGGACATGTCCTGAGGCATCAAGGGATCACCAATTTAGTACTGGAGGGCAGCGTGGAGGGTAAAAATCGTAGAGGGAGACCAAGAGATGAATACACTAAGCAGATTCAGAAGGATCTAGGTTGCAGCAGGTACTGGGAGATGAAGAAGCTTGCACAGGATAGAGTAACATGGAGAGCTGCATCAAACCAGTCTCAGGACTGAAGACCACAACGACAACAACAACATCAATAACACTACAAGTAAGTTGTACAACGCTCCAAGAACATTAAGAAATAAAATGTCTCGTCTGTCTCCACAAGAATCTACTGGGCACCATGGTCCACATACTGTCTTAGGGGGAAAAGAACAGAAAAAAAATTGATGGATTTGGATCTGGACTGTTCCAATATGGGATTTCCTGTTAATAAAGAAAATCTCTTTGTGTCTATGTAAAACGTTACTGCAAAGGAGGATTTCTGAAGTTGTAAACTGTGCTGCAAACAACCAGCCCGGAAAAAATGTCATACGATGCTTATCTTAAGAGACACAAAGTTTATTACAAAAAGACAGGGAATGTTAACGGGGCTAGAGGTGTTATTACAGAGAAGAAAAATAAGAAATGGGTTCTAGTAAGTGTCTAAAACTCTGAACGACAGAGATATGTTAAATGAGCCCCTAACAGAGTTCTTAACATGGCTGAGATCTTTTTCCTGGCTCCTGAAAGGAATTAATGGCAGATTGTTTTTATGCGAATCATTACAATACAATTTTTTAACTGTTTTGTGTACCACTAGTTGCTGTAACTTTTACGTGCTTCATGCAAATTTTTTTTAATTTTCTTTTATGAAGAATGAATAACTTTCTAGAAAACTTATCCTACAATCACTTAAAGCCCCAGTTTTATTATGAGTAGACGAGTAATATCCAGTGGCCAAAAGTAGAGAAATGACTGGCCACAGCCAGAGTTAATGTGCCCAGAACTGGGGAAATATGCCAGTTGGTATTAAATATTTCTTTCCTTCAGTTATAAAATTTATAATATTTCGTCTTACACAATTGTAATGTAAAGATATTGAAACAATACACTTGATTTTTAGAAGCAGCTTGTAAACATTTTTTACTATAGCAAACACATAGCCCATCTTGAATTACCCTTAAGATGGCCATAAGTTATGACTCGACTCTACTTGGAAAGTGTGCAACCAGACGAGACTTCCAGATCTTAGCGGAAGTCAGAGAAAGATGCTGTAAGTAAAAATCACATTTCAATATCTTTGGTAATCAACTGATGTTAAATGCAGAAAGCAAACCAAAACTGTAAGTATGAGCAGTCCAGACATCTAACTATGATTTCGATCAATCAGCCTAAACAGTATGGTTTAAGCTGATGCACTTTGTAGACTAATTATCTCGCACAGTTTTTAGCTTATCTTTATGCAATTTGGTTATATTTGCTAATGAAGTGAGACATATTAACCTGCTCCTTCATTGTATGGCATATTTGTGTCGGTGAAATGTGATATTCTTTAAACCAATGAAACATTTAAAAAATTGAATATGTTGAAATAAATACGCACTTTTTTGCACTTGCAAAGACGTATTTTTAATACTTCTAACAATATACTTTAAGATTTTTTAGCGCAGTTGGTTAATAGTATGCTTCTGGTTGTTCTGCTTGGTTCTTTCCACGTTATGCACAGTATTTCGACGACCGTGCCAACAGTCTTCTCCAGGTGCTGCAACGAAGAAGAAGTTTAGAGGTTAACGTCCCGTCGACATTGAGGTAATTAGAGAAGGAGCACAAGCTCGGATTATTTCAAATACGAGGAAGGAAAGCAGCTGTGCCCTCTCAAACGAACTATCACGTGATTTGCTGCAGTGATATAGTGAAATCACGGAAAACCTATATGTGGATGGCCAGATGCGGATCTGAATTTTCGTATTTCGAATGCGAGTCCAGTGCGCTGACTACAGCGCCACTTCGTCCTGTAGGTACTGTGAGTTTTTCTGTTATGTGTACTCAGCTTATTAAAATCTCGTCGTGAGTCACATAAGCAACAACTGGAAGACATTGAGAGAATTTGCGTTTCACGGAATACAGAGCGTGACCAAAAAGAGCGGGAATTTAACGTCGTGGGCTTTATACATCCGATTTTTAATTTTTTTATAATGTTTGTACACATGTTCCTGGTGTATGTTTGCAGTTTCAGCTGTTTTGAATAATTATTTATTGTTGACAGTCGAAAAGGTTATATGTATTTTCGAGTGTTAGGTGAGTTTTTACTTTCGCAGAAGATGGATCAAAGAATTTGCATTACATCTGCTTGAGAATGGAATAAAGTGCAGCTCCGCGTTCGAAATTTTGGCTGTGGCTTATGGTGAATCTACTATGAGTAAGACAAAAGTTTATGAGTGGTATAAACGTTTCAAAGTGAGTGGAGGAGACGTTGAAGAGGACGAACACCCTGGGATGCTTTAGTGCATCAGCTAGTGATGACATTGTGGAAGAAATAAAGAAAATGTTTCTGGAAAATCGCCGAATCACCATCAGAGAGGTTGTCGATGAAATCGCCATACGTTTTGGCTCATTGCAAGCTATATTTTTTGATGTTTTGGTTTTGAAATATATAGCAGAAAAGTTTGTTCCGAAATTGTTGAACTTCGACCACAGACGACGTCGCATAGGCATCGCTCAGGTCTTGCTGAATAAAGTCGACAACGATCCAGAACTTCCAGAGGAGGTTATAACAGGTGACGAAACATGGGTGTATGGGTATGACATTAATACCAAGGCACAATCGTTCCAATGGAAACTGACAGAACAAAATTCGACAACTTCGATGACATGTGAAGGTTCTTCTCACTGTTTTCTTCGATTACATAGTACATCATCAGTTCCTGTCTTACAGTCAGTACGGAATTTTACCTGGAAGTTTCGCGTCGTTTGCTTGAAGCAGTCCAAAGAAAACGACAAGAACTGTGGCAAAACTACTCGTGGGAACCGAATCATGACAATGCTTGTTCGTGATTGTTTGGCAAAAAATTAAACCGTCACGTTGCCCCAGCCTCCGTATTCGCCGGACATGGCCCCTGCGTCTTCGTTCTATTCCTAGGCTGAAGAGAACCATGAAACGACGTGTTTTCCCGTCATTAATGAGATAAAAACAGAATTGCTGGAGGAGGTGAACACCATAACGAAAAGTGAGTTCCAGGAGTGCTTCCAAGAATGGATAAAGTGCTGGAAAAAGTGTATTATGTCTGAGGCGATTACTCTAGAGGGGACCAAGTTGATGTTGATGAATAAATAAAGATTATTTAAGAAAAACATAAACGCCCATTACTCTTTTATCACTCCTCGTATGTGCCGGCTGTGAAAAAGAGCATAGTGGCTGTAGAAAGTCGAACTCGATTATAAATGGTGGCGTGAGACCAACAATAGTGAATTCTGGTTGGAGCCCAGGCAGCGACTAAACGTAAGAGCACCTGATGATGACATCTGGATGGGTCGTCCAAATACTGTGCATAAAATGGAAACAGCAACTCAACATGACACCCGGAAGCTCACTATTGACCTAAAGATGGTTTCTTCCCGAGTACCGAAAATATGAAGGACGTTAGGTAACTGTAGGAGAGCCGCCAGATTTGACCTCCAATCAGCCACAGAGCTGAAGCAGTCAGCCACTGGCTTCTTTCTGCACTGACAACACAAGGTTCTGAGGTCCTTACCTTGTTTCTGGGAGATCGTGTCGAAGGCATTTCAAGCTCAGTCGCTTTTTATACGGATGGACGTGCTAGGTTCCTTGACGATTTCTTCTAACTTATTTAGAAGATATACAGGGTTATTACAAATGATTGAAGCGATTTCACAGCTCTACAATAACTTTATTATTTGAGATATTTTCACAATGCTTTGCACACACATACAAAAACTCAAAAAGTTTTTTTAGGCATTCACAAATGTTCGATATGTGCCCCTTTAGTGATTCGGCAGACATCAAGCCGATAATCAAGTTCCTCCCACACTCGGCGCAGCATGTCCCCATCAATGAGTTCGAAAGCATCGTTGATGCGAGCTCGCAGTTCTGGCACGTTTCTTGGTAGAGGAGGTTTAAACACTGAATCTTTCACAAAACCCCACAGAAAGAAATCGCATGGGGTTAAGTCGGGAGAGCGTGGAGGCCATGACATGAATTGCTGATTATGATCTCCACCACGACCGATCCATCGGTTTTCCAATCTCCTGTTTAAGAAATGCCGAACATCATGATGGAAGTGCGGTGGAGCACCATCCTGTTGAAAGATGAAGTCGGCGCTGTCGGTCTCCAGTTGTGGCATGAGCCAATTTTCCAGCATTTCCAGATACACGTGTCCTGTAACGTTTTTTTCGCGGAAGAAAAAGGGGCCGTAAACTTTAAACCATGAGATTGCACAAAACACGTTAACTTTTAGTGAATTGCGAATTTGCTACACGAATGCGTGAGGATTCTCTACCGCCCAGATTCGAACATTGTGTCTGTTCACTTCACCATTAAGAAAAAATGTTGCTTCATCACTGAAAACAACTTTCGCACTGAACGCATCCTCTTCCATGAGCTGTTGCAACCGCGCCGAAAATTCAAAGCGTTTGACTTTGTCATCGGGTGTCAGGGCTTGTAGCAATTGTAAACGGTAAGGCTTCTGCTTTAGCCTTTTCCGTAAGATTTGCCCGAACGCGTTCAACCGTTTCTTCGCTCACTGCAGGCCGACCCGTTGATTTCCCCTTACAGAGGCATCCAGAAGCTTTAAACTGCGTGTACCATCGCCAAATGGAGTTAGCAATTGGTGGATCTTTGTTGAACTTCGTCCTGAAGTGTCGTTGCACTGTTATGACTGACTGATGTGAGTGCATTTCAAGCACGACATACGCTTTCTCGGCTCCTGTCGCCATTTTGTCTCACTGCGCTCTCGAGCGCTCTGGCGGCAGAAACCTGAAGTGCGGCTTCAGCCGAACAAAACTTTTTTCTACGTATCTGTAGTGTGTCGTGACCATATGTCAATGAATGGAGCTACAGTGAATTTATGAAATCGCTTCAAACATTTGTAATAGCCCTGTACGTGTGTTTTAACTTGTTTTAACTTCATCTGTCCCCTAAACTTCTTAGAATCTTCCCAAAACGAGGCATTTTTATGAATAACCTTCAGAAAGGTCTGGAATTTTAAGCATTTCGAATGGACTGTGGGGTCTTGTAAGCTAAGGCTAAAAACAGCTGCTATGACTACTGAGTAAACTTAAAAGCTTACTAGGAACTGCAGATATGCTTGAGATAAGTCCCTGATTTGAAGATTGGGAACTAACTCTAAACATTAATGTAATGCGATGTGCGTAAGTAGAACGTAAAATCAGATTCTATTCATCAGTGAGATCGGCGTGGAAAGTCATTAAGGTTAAGTATCTAAGACTCTGTCCAGAAGGTTTTAAGGTGGAACGATAACACAATTATACTCGTGGGGAAATCAGATGCCCTGCACAGACTTCTTGAAAGGTTTCTGAGCAACTGTAATCTAGGTTTGAAAGAAGAAATGTGCAAGACTGTTCTTAGAGTTATTCTCGAGCAACATTTTTCGATCTAGTTCCCTTATCAAGCTGATAAACGAAACAGATAGAAAAGATTGAAACAGTTATCAAATTAATCACAAATCTGTTTACTCAGCTTGAGGGTCAGAGAAATGCTCTGCAAATTGCAACTGGAGTTGTTACTTTTACAACAGATGTTATTTATTCCATGGTAAGCTTTACAGAATTCGTTAGCGAACGTCCCAAAATGGATACTACTTTTGCCTACATACATCTCTCGTAATTACAAGACGACAGAATCTGAAACTGAGAAATTAGTGCCCATACAGAAGGGTACTGAATATCTTTTTCTCGATGCAAGCTCATGCACGGTCCATGTGGCGTTCAAGCAGAAATGGTGTACAAAAGACTGAGAAGACGAATTAACTTCACACAGCTTGGCAAAAGATGCCAGCATCAGGTTTTCTGGTATCGCATATTCGGGTGTCAGGTATTTACGTATCGGTTTTTTCGGTATTAGTTATTCCTGTAATGATTATTTCTGTATTGGTTATTCCCGTATAGGCTGTTTCCGCATCAGTCTTTTCTTATTGAGTTTTTCTGAATCAAGTATTTCTGTATCGAATATTACAGTATTGAATATATCCTTATCGGTTATTTCCGTATAGGATATTTCCATATCAGCTACTATCGAATCGGTTATTTCACTATCAGATATTGTGGCATCGGTTATTTCGTTACTGTTTATTCGACTATCAAATGCTTTTGTATTAGGTATTACCATGTCAATTATTTCCATATCAGTTATTTTCATATCACTGATTATCAGATTTGGTGTTTCCGTATTGGTTATTTCTGTAATGGGCATTTCTGTATAGAAGAGTCCCGTATCAGTTATTGCCAACCCATTTCAGTTATTAAAGCATCGGATATTTCTGTACTGGTCATTACGGTATTGCTTATTTCTGGTTGAGGATTTTCGAATCGATTGCTTTCATACCGATTATTTCCGTTTCGATTATTGCTGTATCGGTTATTTCCACATTGGAAATTTTGTGTCTGTCTACTTTGGAATCGGATATTGTCATATTGGGTATGCCATATCGATTATTTGTATGCTGTGTTTATCAGCACTGTTTATTTCCATATTGGGTATGCCATATCGATTATATATATCAGCGTTGTTTATTTCCATATTGGGTATTTCTGCATCGATTATTTCCAGATCGGTTATTTCAGTATCAGTTATTTCTACGTTGTTTACTTCCGTACCTATTACTGCAATATCGATTACGTCAGTATCGGTTTTTTTAGTGTGATTATTTCCATGTTGAGTGTCTCCATATTCACTATTTACATACCTGTTATTTCCATATCGGTTATTATTGTAATGGGTATATCTGAGTTGATTATTTCCAAATGCGTTATTTCTAAATCAGTTTTTCAATATCAGGTATATTGTTATTGGCTATTTTGTTAATGGTTATGTTGGAATCAAGGATATGCATATATGGTATTCCCAAATCGATAATTTCCGTAAAGGTTATTTAAGTATGAGTTATTACTGTATCTTGGTTTGGTTTTCTGTATCAATTAGTTCCATATCAGTAATTTATATATATTGAGCAATGAGAATGTGTCTTTTTCGTTATTGTGTTTTTAGTATTGGTTATTTTCATTCCAAGTATTTCCGTATCATTTAGTTCAGTTTCAGTATTATCAGTTATTTGTGATTTGGTTATTTCTGAGTCATGTGATTCCATGTCAGTTATTTAATGTCAGTTATTTCAATATCAGTTATTATTGTGGTGGGCATTTCATTATTGTCTATTACCATATCAGTTATTACCATATCAGGTACTTTTGTGTCAGTTATTTCAGTATCAGTTACTTTCATATCAGCCTTTGCCATATTGATTATTGCTGTATCGAGTATTCCTGTATCTGGTGTTTTGGTATTGAAAGTCTTGGAATCAGATATTTAAATACTGTGTAGTCTGTATAGATTATTTCCATACCTTGCATTACTTATTTCCATAAGGCCTATACCCATATCTATTGTTATCGTATATGTATTGGCCATACTGGATATTTCTGGATCGGTTACTTCCATATCTGTTATTACCATATCAGAATTTCGGCATTGGTTATTTAAGTAGTAGCTATTTCTGCATCGGGTATTTCCATATCAATTATTTCCATACTGCTTATTTCCCTATCAGTCATTTTCATATTGTGTATTTCCAAATCAATTATTTTAGCCTTGGTGGGGGAACGTATTTACATATCATTTATTTCAGTTATTTCTGTATCTGCATTTTCCATGCAAATTATTTCCGTATCAGTCTGGAATAGATTATAGCAGCATCGCTTGTTTCTATATCGAGTATTTCGTATTGGTTACTTGGGTATCTATTACTCCCATACTGGATATTTCCATAACATATATTTCAGATTCATTTGTTTTCATATCTGTTATTTCCATATTGCTTGCTTCATACTGATTGCTTTGCTGTTAGTTATTTCTATATCGGTCCCTTCGTGTCAGTTATTTTGGAACTGATTGTATCCATATCGGTTATTTCCATATCAGCTATTTCGATATTGGGTATTTATGTTTTGATTATCAGTTGCATGTATATCACATACTTCATGTTGCTTGTGTCTGTTTTGGTTATTTCCATACTGGTTATTTCCGTGTCAGTGTATATACCTCCAGCCATATGAGCCTTAAGTTATCTTTTCTTTGCAGTACTATTGTGAAACTTATGTTGGCAGCTGCAGAATCATTCTGTAGTCAGGCGCATACACAAGCTCTCTAAATTTTCAAAGCAGTGTTTGGTGGAAAGAACATTATTTTTGTTCCAGGGATTATCATTTGAATTCACAAAGCATGTCTGTAATCCTCAAATGCTGAAGGAATCTAAGAGTAATAAATCTTGGAGTGCACCTGCTATTACTTCGATATTTTTCTGTAATCTGATCTTGTGGAATGGGACTGCAGATTCTGATCGGAAGACTCCTGATACCGCAACTTTCCAATGTTTGCAAGAGTCATATTACAGTTGATGTCATTGTGCTTGCTATATTAAAGGTCACCTCTCCCCCTTCCCTCCATCCCATCCCCCTCCCCCTCTCCTTCCCCACATTGCTCTCAACAGTTGTGTTACATCAAGATCATGATGGTACTGGTCAACAGCTTCAGGGGCCACCTGCTCTCAACCAGTAGGATTCAAATTTCTTCCACTCCCTTTTTTATTATAGAAATCCAGTTGCCCCTCACTTGAGTTCTTTACATTATAGTTAAAGGATCATTTGAAAGGTCATCAGTAGGGAGCAGGCACTAGCTCCAGGTATAATACACTACTGGCCATTAAAATTGCTACACCAACAAGATGACGTGCTACAGACGCGAAATTAAACCGACAGGAACAAGATGCTGTGATATGCAAATGATTAGCTTCTCAGAACATTCACACAAGCTTGGCGCCGGTGGTGACACCTACAACGTGCTGAAATGAGGAAAGTTTCCAACCGATTTCTCATACACAAACACCAGTTGACCGGCGTTGCCTGGTGAAACGTTGTTGTGATGCCTCGTGTAAGGAGGAGAAATGCGTACCATCAAGTTTCCGACTTTGATAAAGGTCGGATTGTAGCCTGTCGCGATTGCGGTTTATCGTATCGCGACATTGCTGCTCGCGTTGGTCGATATCCAATGAATTTTAGCAGAGTATGGAATCGGTGGGTTCAGGAGGGTAATACGGAACGCCGTGGTGGATCCCAACGATCTCGTATCACTAGCAGTCGAGATGAGAGGCATCTTATCCGCATGGCTGTAACGGATCGTGCAACCACGTCTCCATCCCTGAGTCAAAAGATGGGGGCGTTTGCAAGACAACAACCATCTGCACCAACAGTTCGACGACGTTTGCAGCAGCATGGGCTGTCAGCTCGGAGACAATGGCTGTGGTTACCCTTGACGCTGCAACACAGACAGGAGCGCCTGCCACGGTGTACTCAACGACGAACCTGGGTGCACGAATGGCAAAATGTCATTTTTTCGGATGAACCCAAGTTCTGTTTACAACATCATGATGGTCGCATCCGTGTTTGGCGACATCGCAGTGAACGCACATTTGAAGCGTGTATTCGTCATCGCCCTACTGACGTATCACCCGGTGTGATGGTATGGGGTGCCATTGTTTACACGTCTCGGTCACCTCTTGTTCGCATTGACGGCACTTTGAACAGTGGACGTTATATTTCAGATGTGTACGACCCGTGGCTCTACCCTTCATTCGATCCCTGCGAAACCCTACATTTCAGCAGGATAATGCACGACCGCATCTTGCAGGTTCTGTACGGGCCTTTCTGGATACAGAAAATGTTCGACTGCTGCCCTGGCCAGCACACTCTCCAGATCTCTCACCAATTGAAAACTTCTGTCAATGGTGGCCGAGCAACTGGCTCCTCACAATACGCCAGTCACTACTCTTGATGAACTGTGGTATCGTGTTGAAGCTGCATGGGCAGCTGTAGCTGTAGACGCCATCCAAGCTCTGTCTGATTCAATTCCCAGGCCTATCAAGACCGTTATTACGGCTAGAGGTGGTTGTTCTGGGTACTGATTTCTCAGAATCTATGCACCCAAATTACGTGAAAATGGAATCACATGTCAGTTCTAGTGTAATATATTTGTCCAATGAATGTGAACAGCGCGTAGTGTTGCGCAGCTGGAGGTGAACAGCCAGCAGTGGTGGATGTGGGGAGAGAGATGGCGGAGTTTTGAAATTTGTCATGAACTGCTATATATATTATGACTATTAAGGTAAATACATTGTTTGTTCTCTATTAAAATCTTTCATTTGCTAACTATGCCTATCAGTAGTTAGTGCCTTCCTTAGTTTGAATCTTTTATTTAGCTGGCAGTAGTGGCGCTCGCTGTATTGCAGTAGTTCCAGTAACGAAGATTTTTGTAAGGTAAGTGATTTGTGAAAGGTACAGGTTAATGTTAGTCAGGGCCATTCTTTTGTAGGGATTTTTGAAAGTCAGATTGCGTTACGCTAAAAATATTGTGTCATCCATCAGTTGGGTACTCAACTGTATGTGCCTGCTGGATCACTCATCCACTTACAGCCCCGATCTCACACCTCGCATGTGTTTTGCCCAATGAAGGATGCATTGCGTGGGAAGCAGTATGTGGATGATGGAGAGGTTATTGCTGCAAGAAGACGTTGGCTCTGACGTCGTTCATTGGAGTGGTAACATGCGGACGTACAGGTGGCGTAAGGCCGTCGCATCGAACTGAGATAATGTGATAAAATAGGATTTTTTAGCCATAAGAGTGGGGTATAACACCCTGCATTGGAATCCTGAATAAAGTCAACATGCTTTCGGGGAAAAAAATGTCTTGTATTACCTACTGAACGTGGGGAAGAACAGCGAGATATCGGTAGAGATGTTGGACAGAAGGAACTATCTTTATTTTTTATTTCTGTGGCGGTGTTGCCTACAGCTGCGGCTCGTAGGCCGCGTGCGGGAGACAACTGCTGGTGAATCAGTGGTTCTCCCGGTTTTCCGGCCAGCGTGCGATCGAGCCCCGCTGCCTCGACTGTCTCCCCAAGGCGCGGCCCACCAGCTATAGATTACCTCTCTTTTGTTCTAGTCGCTTTCCAATTAAACAGAGCAGATTCTCTCTTATCCCGGAGGATAGCGCTCGGCAGATATCCCCGGTCGCACAATGGGCCCCTCCCCCGCTCTCTCTCCGGCTGTAGCGCCAATTTCTCCTCCGTCTCTCTCTCTCTCTCTCTCGCTCTCTGTGTGTCTCCGTGTCTCAGCCCCCTCATCATTTACTCACCCCCCCCCCTCACCCCCCTCACATTGTCCCCGTGTGCTCCGTCTTCCTTTTTCCCGCCCCCCGCCGTAGGTCTGCTCTCTGGGACCCGCCCGGCTCGCTTCTTAAAATCACAATGGCGCGCGCCAAGCCCTCCCCCGCTGCTTGACGCGCCGCTCGTGTGTCAAACGGATTTCCGTAATGAAGTTACCCAAGACAAACAGCCCGCTGGCCCGCAGCCGGGCCTCTCCGGCGATAATCTCGGCGGGAGTCGCTGAACTGGCGCCAGCATCTCCGACACCAAGTGTGTGCGCCTCGTGAGAAATACGCCATCTGGCACACAGCAGCGCCCATGCAGTAGAGGCATTTCTTTCAAGTTTGTCGGAAGAATGTCTGGAGTTTATACTTATTTCGGAGGGCCAAAAAAACACGTGTGTTGACAGAGAGTCATTCACGACGTCACATAAATGTATGGAACAAGGAAAAAATCTTCACTACTAAGATAAGCTTGCGAGTCTGGCGTCACCATCATGGAGATCTGTTTCGTCAGAGGTGTAACTACTATGATAAATGACACTCGTCGTAAACGTTAACCTCTCACCCCCCCCCCCCCCCCCCGCTTCCCCCTCACACGCAAACACACACACTGATGACATCTCTCCAGTTTTTCTTTAGTGTATTCATTCGTTTACTGTGATCAACATGACTTTACAATGAGGTAAATAATGTACAAATATAAGTAAAGTTGGAAAAATTTTTTACCTGCGCAACCAAAGAGCTGTATTTTCAAGTAATATTATAAATATACAAATAATTATTTTCTGCGTGAAACAGTTCAAAGCATGGAACAACCTTCGACCATGGATACTAGTAGACTGGCCTTGCTGGGCAAAAGCTATAGGGCTGGTGTGGTTCCAACGTGACTGTTGGCAAAACGTGGCGACATTTCAAATCAGCGGTCTGCCATCTTATGTTTGTATCGTATTTTACCCACATTTCTCAATTGACTGCCAAACGCTTCCAACAAAAATTACTTTTTTACTTGCGAAAAATTATGTCACAACTACATTTGACCTGAATTTGTTCACAGTACCATTTATAAAATCCAACAAATACATCGAACGCCCCTCTGGTGGGCAGCAGGACGAAATTACTATAAACTATCAATGAAAGTAAAATGTCGTTAAAATTCTTTAAAACGGTAAGAGTGGCCTCGTGTCAAAACTTTAAATATTGGATTCGCCGCGTTTTGAGCTCTAGTCACTTATAAAAGAAAATGGGATATGGGAATTATGTCAACTATAGGTGCCAAAATTGTCGACTTTAGGAGCAGGTCCATTTTAGAGTATCAATTTTAGGTGCACTTCAAAGGTTCAGTTCCTACTATTTTTACAAAAGTTTAAACTATCAGTTTAAAAAAAAATGATATTTTAGATGAAAGGTTAGACTTTAAAGTTTCAGAAAATAATTTTGGAGCCTACATTTATTTAATAGTATTAGAAGGTAGAAAAAAAATTCTCTGCATGTGTCGACTATAGGTGCTCTTACCTTATTATAATCTCACTTGTATACACAAAAAGGCGCGTATGTGTAGATGGCTTAACGTTTTTCCGTTTCAGGGCCTGTATCCAAAGCTGCCTTCGGTTTTCATCCTTAGGGAACCTATGAGTAGGAACGAGAAACAGTTATACTTACTTCTGTAACCGAATTATCACAGATACTTTCCAAAATGTAATGTGAGTCTGACTTTACAGGCATTACTTTCAACACTTTAATTTACGTGATGCTCTATTTCAAGTGTAAAAAACGTATAAAAGTCACTACAGCAGTTATCAATAAACGCATCTGCACTATCATAGAAACACACGTGAAATGTAATGCCATTTCCCGCGACAAAACGCTGAGTACAGCCATAAGCGCAACGCGAAACCATGTTTTGCCGACATTCACCTGACTTTAGCCCAGAGATGTTGGAGCCACGAAAGTGACGTCAGGGCCAGTCTATTATATTTATGGTCGAAGGGAACAACGCTGTAATATCGATAGCTACGATGCCACGGCGTAGGTGCAAGTTCGTAGGTTGGCACTACGACACTGACACCGACGACAACGCCCTGTAGTCGGCGCTGTGCAGCTCTACGAGCGCCGCTGCAGATTCTGCCCATTTGATGCCGAGGAGAAGACCGTTATTCCTATTCCATAGCGGGCGAACCACTACTTGCAACTGTGTAACTTGATACATCCGACTTCGCACCTACGTGCTCATCAGTGCAAAGGTATTCACGTTATTACAGGGTGTTTCAAAAATGACCGATATATTTGAAACGGCAATAAAAACTAAACGAGCAGCGATAGAAATACACCGTTTGTTGCAATATGCTTGGGACAACAGTACATTTTCAGGCAGACAAACTTTCGAAATTACAGTAGTTACAATTTTCAACAACAGATGGCGCTGCGTTCTGGGAAACTCTATAGTACGATATTTTCCACATATCCACCATGCGTAGCAATAATATGGCGTACTCTCTGAATGAAATTACCCGAAACCTTTGACAACGTGTCTGGCGGAACGGCTTCACATGCAGATGAGATGTACTGCTTCAGCTGTTCAATTGTTTCTGGATTCTGGCGGTACACCTGGTCTTTCAAGTGTCCCCACAGAAAGAAGTCACAGGGGTTCATGTCTGGCGAATAGGGAGGCCAATCCACGCCGCCTCCTGTATGTTTCGGATAGCCCAAAGCAATCACACGATCATCGAAAAGACGTCGGCCGTGCGATGTGGCCGGGCACCATCTTGCATAAACCATGAGGTGTTCGCAGTGTCGTCTAAGGCAGTTTGTACCGCCACAAATTCACGAAGAATGTCCAGATAGTGTGATGCAGTAATCGTTTCGGATCTGAAAAATGGGCCAATGATTCCTTTGGAAGAAATGGCGGCCCAGACCAGTACTTTTTGAGGATGCAGGGACGATGGGACTGCAACATGGGGCTTTTCGGTTCCCCATATGCGCCAGTTCTGTTTATTGACGAAGCCGTCCAGGTAAAAATAAGCTTTGTCAGTAAACCAAATGCTGCCCACATGCATATCGCCGTCATCAATCCTGTGCAGTATATCGTTAGCGAATGTCTCTCGTGCAGCAATGGTAGCGGCGCTGAGGGGTTGCCGCGTTTGAATTTTGTATGGATAGAGGTGTAAACTCTGGCGCATGAGACGATACGTGGACGTTGGCGTCATTTGGACCGCAGCTGCAACACGGCGAACGGAAACCCGAGGCCGCTGTCGGATCACCTGCTGCACTAGCTGCGCGTTGCCCTCTGTGGTTGCTGTACGCGGTCGCCCTACCTTTCCAGCACGTTCATCTGTCACGTTCCCAGTCCGTTGAAATTTTTCAAACAGATCCTTTATTGTATCGCTTTTCGGTCCTTTGGTTACATTAAACCTCCGTTGAAAACTTCGTCTTGTTGCAACAACACTGTGTTCTAGGCGGTGGAATTCCAACACCAGAAAAATCCTCTGTTCCAAGGAATAAACCATGTTGTCTACAGCACACTTGCACGTTGTGAACAGCACACGCTTACAGCAGAAAGACGACGTACAGAATGGCGCACCCACAGACTGCGTTGTCTTCTATATCTTTCACATCACTTGCAGCGCCATCTGTTATTGAAAATTGTAACTACTGTAATTTCGAAAGTTTGTCCGCCTGAAAATGTACTGTTGACCCAAGCATATTGCAACAAACGGTGTATTTCTATCGCTGCTCGTTTAGTTTTTATTGCCGTTTCAAATATACCGGTCATTTTTGAAACACCCTGTATGTATTCAGCTAATATTGTGATATAGTAAAACCATTTCTAAGAGCAGTACCGAGAGATTTTCACCTTTTCCTGCTCTTCTCACTTCCTACATTCGGCCAACCCCTTCAGTCTACAAGAGCAGACCCACGCGCGGCCTTCCAGGCGGGATACAAAAAACGCAAAGCGTTAAGTCAGATTGCTTGCACCTAGAATTGCCCTGCCGTTTTGTAGTTTTGGCACAGTACGTAAGGGACGCAGTAAATGATGGGATTACCCACAGTATTGGCAACATTGGTAGGGAAAGAAACATAAATGAATATGTGAGAGAGAAACTGGGTGTCGACGGTTTCTCTCTGTTTTTTGCTTGGCACGTAATTACAGCTACATATCGTTAGCCTCTCGAGTATTTTGTATCCTTAGAAAATATAAATTGTATCTCACAAGTAATAATAGTTAGTTTATCGCGTAACATTTGCGCTTTTACCTAACCAAAGCAATTACTTCTGATGCACGCACAGTTTACATGCACAAACATAAAATATCCGTATAATTATTGTTGTTATTCTGTACTCAGTAGAACGTTCATCATGGTCAAAAGCGAGAGTTTTCTATTATTATTCATAAGTGCGAAAGTTGTTGATGAATAACGGAAACATGTTTTATGTAAGCTTGAAGAAGCACTGAAGCGATGTTTGATACGTTTCTGCTTTGCGTTTTTTAATTTCAGTTGTTTGTTCGGAAACTGCGTTTTCTAGCGCTATATGACAAATACTTATTTTTTTCCTGCTACAACACCCCTCTCTTTCAAGTTTCAAATCAACAATTTTCGAATAAAACTTGAATAAAACACCGACAATTTCAGTTTTGCCGTAAATACTCTTTATTTGTTAGTAACACACTGGAGGATAAGTATGTAGTACAAAAATGTTACATAGAATACGCAGCCATTTATATATTCTCACTTCTCACTCCAGTTCTTGACGGATGACCACGTCCAGTTTCTAAGGGAACCAACAAAGTCACTGGTCGTATACGCAAAAAAAAAAAAAAAAGATGGAAATGAGGTGACGTCCGATACGTATGCAAAACCCCCCTAAAATACAGTAACTGACCAAAGCTACTAGGAAACCTACCGTAGTCATTGGTTACTTATGATAAGCTACGTAGACTACGGTAGTTCCACAAATCTAGCTTCAACGATAACATGATTCTTTTTTCAGTGTTTCAATGCTCTTCAGTACAAATCCTTAATAAGTGGACTAATAAACGCAAAAGATAGGCTTTACGGTTTCGTTGTTGTGCACATGGGTGCGAATGTGGCTCCACCTTATTTTCTGTTTGGTCATTAGTCTGCTTACTACTTCGATTCCACCCGCCCCGAGTTCTTCTCCTATAACAACGTTTTCAGCTCAGAGTAGCGCTTGCAACCAACAGCCTCAAATATTTCTAGGATGTATACCAACCACTGTCTTCCCCTACAACTACCTGATGTCTTAACACGTGTCTTATTTTCCTGTCCCTTCTTCTTCTACTGTTATCCACATATTGCCGCTCGTGGTAGCCGTGTGGTCTAGGGCGCCTTGTCACGGTTCGAGCGTCTCCCCCCGTCGGAGGTTCAAGTCCTCCCTCGGCCATGGGTGTGTGTGATGTCCTTAGCGTAAGTTAGTTTAAGTTAGATTAAGTAGTGTGTAAGCTTAGGGCCGATGACTTCAGCAGTTTGCTCCCATAGGATGGTACCACAAATTTCCAAAATTTCCAAATATTCTCCTCATCGCCGGCTTTACAGAAAACCTCTCCACATTTTCTCATATCATTTCACCAAGTTTCAACATCTCAAACGATCGTTTCGTTTCTTTTCTGGTTTTTCCAAAGTCCATGCATTGGACTGGCATTCGGTATGACAGCGGTTCAAATCCGCGTCCGGCCATCCAGATTTACGTTTTCCGTGATTTCTGCAAAATGCTCCACGCAAGTATCTGGATGGTTCTTTTGAAATGGTGACGGCCGATTTCTTTCTTCATCCTAGGAACAGTCCGAGTTTGTGGTCCGTCACTAATGACCTCGATGCCGGCGGGACGTTAAGTCCTAATCTTTCTTTCTTATTTTTCCAAATTCCATGATTTACTACCTTAGAATACTGTACTCCAGATGTACATTCTCAGGAAGTTCTTTCTCAAATTAAAGACGATGTTTCATACTAGTAGACTTGTTTTGATCTTTGATCAGGTATGCCGTCTTTGCCTGTGCTGGTCTGCTTTTGATGTCGTTCTCTCTCCGTCCGTCTTGTATTATTTAGCTTCTAAGGTAGCATAATTCTTTCACTTCGTCGATCCCAATTTTCACGTTAAGTTTATCGCTTCCATATGACCCTTCATTTCTTCAGTCTTTCTTCGATTTACTCTGAATCCATAGTTTGTGACCATTAGAATGTTCATCCTTTTCAACAGTTCTTGCAATTCTTCCTCAGTTTCGCTGAGGATAGCAATGGCATTAGTGAATCTTATCATTGTTATCGTTTCAGCCTGAATTTTTATCTCATTCCAGAAGATGTCTTTTATTTCTGTCATTGCTTCTGCGAAGCCAGCGTCATTAGTCAAAAGAGTTCGACGAGTATTACTAAGATTAACTGGCGCCTACTGCACTTTCCCGACTGACGCATTTTTACTAACTCTAGAAAAATGGTTACTGGATTTGGAAATTAGGAGGAGGGGAGCATTTTTGGTTAAAGACAGGCAATCAAATGAAAGTATGAGGGATACTTGGAAGTGAGGCCAGTACAAAAGAATTAATACAGGAGCGCTTATTGCAACTGTAGCAAAATGAATGAGGCTCTTCAGGTACCGGAAGGAGGACATACGAATTCTCCCCAACCGCAGAGAGAGATTACAAGTGAGATTTCTGCACCCATCAAGTGGATTAATACATTATCTAATGGTCATGGCCCTTATGCTACGTACCTTCACGAAATCACTTTTTCCCCATCCTCAGCCCGCATCTCGTGGTCGTGCGGTAGCGTTCTCACTTGCCACGCCCGGGTTCACGAGTTCGATTCCCGGCGGGATCAGGGATTTTCTCTGCCTCGTGATGGCTGGGTGTTGTGTGATGTCCTTAGGTTAGTTAGGTTTAAGTAGTTCTAAGTTCTAGGGGACTGATGACCATAGCTGTTAAGTCCCATAGTGCTCAGAGCCATTTGAACCATCCCATCCTCAAACGGAGCCCAAAGCACTGCTTTAGGGTATAATGAAGCGTCAGGAAAGAGAATACCCTGCGACATGGCACAATGGTAATACTGAACCTCTATTCGGCAGGACGGCGATTTCAGCCACCGTCCAGACAGTCAAATGTATGTTGTCCATAACTTCCCTAAATCACTTAATGCAATTACCGAGACTTTTACCTCGAGCGATCGCTAGCAATTACTTACATTCCATCCCTCCCCAATCCGATCTTGCGAAAGTTATAGGGAAAGGCATTACGAATGCTCGTACATTTTTTCGAGGCTTCATGAACTTTACCCGAACGTTTTTTTTTTCAGGATGATAAATACTTGTGAGTTACTGAACAATTTGTCTGGTTCTTAGAGGATTATGTACTGAGATGTTGCTTATTGTCAGAGACCCTTTACTGGATGAAGAAACCTACAGCTGTTGACGAGTGATCAAATATGAATACCGGCTCAATTACATAATTTGGTCACTTTAAATATTTCGTAGGTGTTCAAGGCGTCGAAACGAATTGTCCGACAAATTATGTTAAGCAAAGGGGTCAAGCAACGTTCAGTGTTGGTAAATCTTTTATCTGTTTCATCCACCGAGATATTGTAGCCAACATTATTTTTTGAGTGGAACGATATAATTCATAATTCAGTGATATCACTGTTTGTTAAGGTTTGTAGTAAAATATTTTCTAGACAAGCTAGGTAAGTTTCTAATTACAAGTGCCAAAGCAAGCGGCAGGACTGTCTCTTCTCCACTGAAGGCGCCAACATCGCTGCACACGGTGCGACCCGACGCAAATTACGCAAAAATGCTACCGATTATATTTAAAAAAAAATGAAATCAGATGACTTTTTTCCTTTCAAAAGACAGTTTTAAACATTCATTAAAAGTTAAATGATACGGTAAGATCAGTTTATACGTTCTCGAAATTGGCTGAAAGGGAAATTGTATATTCTGCAGTTTTGAGGTGTCACGTACTAACAGAACAGAAATCACTGGCAAGGCAGATCGAATTCGTATTAGGGTGTTCGTAATGCGATTAAATTTTTGCTCGACTGTTTACAGTGTGATGAACGAAACGTTTACCAACCAGGAGACACTAACCATCGATGGGATATGTTCAGCGTCCAGCATAAGAAGAACACATTTATGATAGAACATAAACGCAGACTAACTTCGTCGATGTTACTTAGTTTCGACATTCCGTGATATGTGCAGGAAACATGCAACTACCCACAATACTACATATATGGCACATTTGCGCAAACTTTTAAAACACGATTACAGTTTTCTACAGCCAGTCTATAAAAAGATATCGTTATAGGAATTCACCAAAAATGGATACACTTTACAAGAAATAGATTCCATTTATAAAAAATAGAGATCACAAAGATTGACACTATTACTGCAACCTTACAGACAACAGGCTGTAGTAGGATGATACACTGAAGTCTGGAATTTACTGACAACCTCTAATGAAAAATAGTTAACATTTTCAGACATTTCGGTACAATTATTAGTTAAAACAACTATTATTCAGTTACTAAATAAACCCAGTAACACAAAGTAACATACCATGAAGTACATGTAATGCGTAGTCTAAACTACAAACATTTTTATTAGTTTCAAAGAGGCAGAAGGGTGGTTTGCTGAATATATTGCAAATTTTCGCCTGTAGAAATCAAATAAATCAGCAGTAGCTGCTTATTCACCTGAAACTGGACACTCTGTTAACAATGTTATAACTAAATGGTTCTGCATGTGCAAACTAAAACCCGAAAAATTGAGCATGCTAGAATACCTACACTCCTGGAAATTGAAATAAGAACACCGTGAATTCATTGTCCCAGGAAGGGGAAACTTTATTGACACATTCCTGGAGTCAGATACATCACATGATCACACTGACAGAACCACAGGCACATAGACACAGGCAACAGAGCATGCACAATGTTGGCACTAGTACAGTGTATATCCACCTTTCGCAGCAATGCAGGCTGCGATTCTCCCATGGAGACGATCGTAGAGATGCTGGATGTAGTCCTGTGGAACGGCTTGCCATGCCATTTCCACCTGGCGCCTCAGTTGGACCAGCGTTCGTGCTGGACGTGCAGACCGCGTGAGACGACGCTTCATCCAGTCCCAAACATGCTCAATGGGGGACAGATCCGGAGATCTTGCTGGCCAGGGTAGTTGACTTACACCTTCTAGAGCACGTTGGGTGGCACGGGATACATGCGGACGTGCATTGTCCTGTTGGAACAGCAAGTTCCCTTGCCCGTCTAGGAATGGTAGAACGATGGGTTCGATGACGGTTTGGATGTACCGTGCACTATTCGGTGTCCCCTCGACGATCACCAGTGGTGTACGGCCAGTGTAGGAGATCGCTCCCCACACCATGATGCCGGGTGTTGGCCCTGTGTGCCTCGGTCGTATGCAGTCCTGATTGTGGCGCTCACCTGCACGGCGCCAAACACGCATACGACCATCATTGGCACCAAGGCAGAAGCGACTCTCATCGCTGAAGACGACTCGTCTCCATTCGTCCCTCCATTCACGCCTGTCGCGACACCACTGGAGGCGGGCTGCACGATGTTGGGGCGTGAGCGGAAGACGGCCTAACGGTGTGCGGGACCGTAGCCCAGCTTCATGGAGACGGTTGCGAATGGTCCTCGCCGATACCCCAGGAGCAACAGTGTCCCTAATTTGCTGGGAAGTGGCGGTGCGGTCCCCTACGGCACTGCGTAGGATCCTACGGTCTTGGCGTGCATCCGTGCGTCGCTGCGGTCCGGTCCCAGATCGACGGGCACGTGCACCTTCCGCCGACCACTGGCGACAACATCGATGTACTGTGGAGACCTCACGCCCCACGTGTTGAGCAATTCGGCGGTACGTCCACCCGGCCTCCCGCATGCCCACTATACGCCCTCGCTCAAAGCTAGCGCCATTCGACGGCCAACACCGCGGTTCCTGGTGTGTCCGCTGTGCCGTGCGTGTGATCATTGCTTGTACAGCCCTCTCGCAGTGTCCGGAGCAAGTATGGTGGGTCTGACACACCGGTGTCAATGTGTTCTTTTTCCCATTTCCAGGAGTGTATATAGTTTTCAGAAACAACATTACGGAACCAAACAACATGCTACTTAAATGAGAATTTCACTCTGCAGCGCTGATGTGAAACTTGTGAAGACGACAGTGAATATATTGCAGTTCATTGCACTGTTGTGTAACTTTAGCTTAAAGAGTCCTATCTACTGTAGTGTCCTGTCTCATATTCCTTTTATCTTCTTTCGTTCAGCCTAAAATAATATCTAGCCATTTGTGTAGTAGCACTTACAGAAGGTACAATAATTATTTATTTGTACTTATACTCTACATCGCTATCGTATTTGTGAGAAAACTGTAAAGTTTCTGACAGAAATCCTGTTTTTGCCATTCGAGTGGAATTTCTTTAATTGAATTCCTTGGAATTAGACAGCTCATGTGAGGAATGTTTGAATGATAAAGATGAAACCGCATAAAAGACATTTGCCATGGACAGATATTTTTAATAGCATTGTAGTATATTTTTCAGTATACCTCATATGACTTTAACATTTACTTATGAATGTAGTCACTGTTAAACGCGATTACTTTAGCAGGCCATAATGAAATACCTCAATTAAACTTCTGAGCTTTGGTTCTGAAATGATACAACTAGCAAGAAACAATAATTCAGACAGTTGATGGATATTTATTCACAAAATTTACTGATGTCACTAAAAAATGGCAGCAAGAATGCAAACTGGCAGCAGGGATAAGATGATAAGAAATGCTTACGCATTATGTTGACGAATCTGTTTGGCAGTGAGAAGAATATTTGAAAGGATGTACAGAGCGACTGAGAAACAATGACACTCGCTACGTTCAGAAGTATGCGGAAACAGCTATCTGACGAGAGGTAGGTTTAAGCTGCGGCGCGAAACCCATTTGCAAATGGATCTTCCTTTGGTGCAGATAAGAAAGATTTACAGCCCGTAAACAGGGGTTAATGCGGCTGTATTTTTATTTTTCTAATGATAGGTGTACAGATTATCTTTTATGGACGAGGGCGTATGTATTTTCGAATTACGGAAAATATTATTTATTCCGGGGAAAATGTGATTGATTTACACGTGTTTAGTGAGTAGTATTGACGGTTTTCGAGACTGACAACATAATCCGTAGCTTACGGGAATACGTGCGGACTGGCAGTAGCTGCGACTGGAAGCAGCAGGTGTTACCAAACCGAGTAACGTTAAGCGGCGACTGTGCGCGGTTCTACAGATTGCGGCGCGAGCATGCTGCCAGGTCGGAGTAATGAGCACCGCAAGACGCCTGCGGATGTGAGTGGCGGCGAGTAAGCAGGAAGACAAATTATGAGGTCAATATTTACTCCACACAAGACCGTATTCTGACTGATGGCGTGATTAATTACGGCACAGTAAATCTAGCCTTGCGTGCTCGGTGCTTATTTAGTGTAACGCTTAGAACGCTAGATTGCGAGTCAGGGAAGTGAGACGTATCGAATTCCATCGTCGTTTGAACCAAAAAGAAGAGAAGATCCGGGTTTAACGACAAGATCATTAGCGACGTAATTCAAGCTCTGGTGAAGAGTGAGAAAGGAAATAGACTGTGATTTTTCAGAGGAGCCATCCCGATATATGCCTTAAGGCGGTTGAAAAGCCACCTTACATAGTGCGGCTTAACCAAAATCAAACACGCGGAAGGACTGAGCCGGGGTTTTAGGTACACATCATTCGCCATTTGACAAACTTCGTTACTAGACCGCGGGCTTTTAGGTAAAAACTTATTCTTTTCCTGAGTTCAGAGTTGCAAATAAACTTGTACTTTCGCCTTGTATGACAAATTAAACACGAAACCGTTCATTTTGTAGCTCCTGAAACAGCCTATTTCAACGTTAACGCCTATTTTTACCTATTTCGGCTTTAAAATCCTAAAAGGTACCTACTTCTTTAAGTTAACATAAAATTCTTGTGTTTTCATCAGATTAAATTTGGTTACAGGACTACCAAACATGTAACAAAGAGGTTAGTTGTTATGTTTTTACACTTCTTAGGTTTTCCTCTCATTTCAGAACTTCGAATTTCTTCTCAAGTCTTTCAACACCAGAACATTTGTGAAGCGGATTGTTACATATATACAGTTTAAAATTATACTAAGAGACACTGGGACTCAATTTTACACTTCGACTATCACTCTTAAGTAGCGGAGTTCAATTTTGCTATAAAGGAGACATAAACAATGTGATAATCTCGTACCTATAACACTAATCATAAATGTTTTTAAAATGGTGCTCAAAGTTTTGATTTTTTAAAATTTTGAATTGTGACAAAAATCTTTTCACTGACAGAATAGTTCAAAAATTAAAATCGCTAAATTATATTGATTTTTTTCTTTTGATAAAATTAAGTTCTAGTGTTCTTTAACAATAATAAAATGCTTTTTATATGCACTTCTATATAGCAACTCTTTTCTTTCTTGTATTAGTTTCGAATTTACATAAGATAGATGTTGAACTAAAATTAAAATTGAAGCAAGCGCATTTAACAAAGCCATCTGATGAATAAACCAAAAAGAACCAACTCTGCAGTTGACTTGTGCCATGCTACTGTGGCAGCAAACATGCCCTTTCGAAAACTAGAGTCCTATTTTCAGAGCTTTTCTTGGAAAGATACTGCCATCAGTCTGTTTTTCATTTATCTTTTTTTTAAATTAATAATAATATGATCATATGCCAACATTGTGTGTTTTACATTGTGTTCAGTTTTTCTGCAGAATACTTTTTAGGGCCTATTTCAGGTTTTATATAGCCTGAGCGAGGTACTAGAAGAGCCTATTTTAGGCGCCTAAAATGAAATCTTAACGACTTAAAAATCTACAGTCTATTTATTACCATTAAAAATACTATTATGCACTAATAGAAGCAACTTCTGAGATCAGCAACATTAATTTTAAACAATAATTGGATACCAACAACGGTTTTAAAATGAAAGAGGGCCTTTGGTCAAATTATAACTTTTATAGACAAGTTCATAAACTGGAAATCTTTGATGTTAAATCACGACCAAATGTTATGATAATTTAAACTACAAGCTGTATATATTTTAACAAACATCACAACTTGGGAAAACATTAAGGGGTGCAAAAAAGTTAAACACGATTTTCCATTGCTTTTGACAAGAATGATAAAATTTACCCCACTGGGCTGACTTTTTAACAACCATGAAGCTAGGGCACAAAGGTCTGAATTTTATAATAATGACAATAATAATAATAATTATTATTATTATTATAATTATAATAAAACTAATATCAGGACGAGATGCTGCCTCTACATCTCCAGAGAAAAAAAGAGAAAATTCCAGCCCTCTAGCTAACCTTAGAATTCAGTGACTAAAGAAACAAATTTCACATTTTACATGGTGACCTGTTCTTCTCTCTCTCGCTCTCTTCTTTTAATGCGTGGCTAAAATGTGTGGCTAAAATGTGTGGCACAGATAAATCCCATAACGAAGAGATTTAAGCCATGCAATGTACTTTATATGCTTTTCCTCGTAAAAGACTGACTGGTAACACCGAACAAAGTAAACAGAACCCACCAGAGCGATGATCTGACAAAATAAGGAACAACTAAACGGTCAGTTTGCACCTATACGCAGCACCTATGAAATGTAATTAACTGTGGCCAATCCAAGCATGAGGTCCCCAAAGCTGGTGGCGTTTCAGCTCCCGACATTAAAAGAAAAAGGGAAGACTACCACATCAAATAAACTACTACACATAAAGAATGAACAGTTTACAACAGGAGTAGCTCCCATAGTAACTAACTAGCTTAGCCAAGTTTAGGAACATATTACATTGTTAAAACAAGGCATACCAAACTGGCATAGGATAACTGGTAGCGTCGGCCCTTATGATGAGAAAAACAGGAATTACAGTATTATAAAAATGATAGTTGCTACTCACCATATAGCAGAGATGTTGAGTCACAGATAGGCACAACAAAAAGACTGTGAGAAAGAAAGCTTTTGACCAACAAAGCCTTCATCCGAAATAGACAACAACACACACTCACGCAAACACAACTCAAACACACACATGGTTGCAGTCTCTGGCTGCTGAGGACAGTTGGATAAAAGAGGTACTAAACTGTAGTTACGAATTCTTTTTTGTACATGGCTGCACGTTCAGAGAGTTACAACTGAAAGAAAAACAGCCCTCGGTCACTATTTTTAACGAATTAACGAATTAACCGGGTTTCAACACTGCTAGGAGTGTCTTCCTCAGAATTTAAATCAAAGAATGGTCTATATTCTATAACATGGTCACAGAATTATGACTAAAAACGTAGAGGTAGGGGTGTAAATGTGGAAGCGTGTGGGTAATGTGGAAACGTCTAGTATCTGGCCTGCAGAGTGCTGCACTCTAGCAGGGCAGCCAGAAATTGTTGCAATAGTTCCTATTTGTCACGGTAGAGGGTTACCAGTCAGTTGAGCAACAGACGCCGTGACAGTGGTGCAATTTACGTTCGCGCATTTTCTAAACCTTTTTCGAGAGAAGTTGTGGTAGTATATTTATCTACATACTTTGTAGTTATCTTTCTTTACGTCTGATAACTTATAAAGGGTGGTGCATAGAAGGTTTTAGCAGTCCTTTGTCAACCTTAAATGGATAGTAATATACCGAAATTTAAAATGGCCATTGTGTAGGTAATGTGGAAGCATACATACGAGGGCATCGTGGAAACGTTTCCACAATACCAACATCAAATACATTACTTCTAATACGTTTTGCGTCTGTTTCTAGATGCCGCGAAAGCTAACTGATCGGAAACCAAGAGCTATTGTGAAGACGTGGGATGCTGAAAATATGATTAAGACTATAACAGCCTTAAGGGAAAAGCAGATGGGGTTAAGAAGAGCAGAAAAAGCTTTCAGTGTACCTCAGACGACACTTTAAAGGTTTGTGCATAGTGATATGTCACCAGAAGAATGTGTTTCTTTGAGACTTGGACGTAAGTCTGTACTACCTGATGCTATTGAGAAACAGTTGAACAGTATCTCAGTGAAATGGATAATCGCTTCTGTGACCTTTCCAGATTAGATGTCAAGAGAATAGCATATCAGCTACTGAAAAGAAATAATATTAATCATCCTTTTACTTCAAATGCTGCATGTAGAGCTTTGTTTGACTTTTTTCTTAGACGACACAGAAATAAACTCACAATCCACAAACCTATGGGGAGCTAATTCTCGAAAGCAAACAGGTTCAACAAAGAAGCTGTAGACAATTTTTTTGACATTTTGGAAACTGAGTACAGTAAACACATGTATAGTGCTGATCGTGTGTACAATGTGGATGAGACTGGGCTCTCTGTCGTCCAGAGCAGAATACCACATGTAATTGGACTGAAAGGTAAACGTCAAGTGGGTGCCCTCACATCAGCAGAGCGAGGATCCCTGGTGACTGTCGTATGCTGTATGAGTGTTGCTGGCACATCCATACCACCAATGATGATCTTCTCCAGGAAGAACTGGACTGATACTATAGTGAAAGGAGTACTACCTAGAACAATTGGTAAATGCTATCCTTCAGGCTGCATTCAAACTGAGCTCTTCTCTGAGTGGTCTGACTACTTCATTTCTAAGGCACATCCTTCAAAAGAATCTCCTGTGTTGTTAATTCTTGATGGGCATAACAGTCATGCCAGAAAATTTCAAGTTATAGAACGTGCAAGGGAGAACCATGTTACAATCGTGAGCATCCCGCCTCACACCTCTCATAAAACTCAGCCACTTGATAAGACCTTTATGGGCACTCTAAAAACCTATTACGCTGGGTATGTTCGCCAGTGGTTGCGGCACAGCAGCCGGCCTTTAGGACCATATGACATATGTGAGTTGTTTGGGAAAGCCTACCTAAAGTGACAGACTGGCTCTATTGCTGCAAAAGGATTTCTGGAGACTGGAATTTTCCTATGTGACAGGACTGTTTTTGCAGAAATCGACTTTATAGCTGCCACGTCGGCTTTGGATGAGGCCAGAAGTCTGAGAGGAACTTATGAGAATCCAGCATCTCCTGGTGGAAGTAATGACCTCAGACAAGAATACACTCTGAACGCATTCAGACCTGTGACAACTGACAGCCCAAGTGAAGATGGCCAATGAGAAAGCAGAAGGTCAACATCGTTGTCAAATACCTAATCAAACACGTTTGTGTCTCCACAAGATATCATGCCAACACATCCTCTAAAGAGGAAGGTTTCCAACAGAGGTCGTAAGCCAGGTATATCAGCTGTTTTGACATCTTCGCCTTATAAAACATGCCTTGAAGACTTCTTACTGAAGGGTAAACAGAAACTTCCTAAGACACCTGACAAAAGCAAGAAAAAAGGTGAAGCTCCTCCTAGAAAACCATACAGAAAATGGCTTGTTATCTGAGGATTCAGATGAAGAGCCCAATGCACCAACTGTCTCTTCAGGCGAGCCAGATTTGGATCTTCCAGTTGGGGAAGAAAAACCCACTGAAGAAGATGCTATTTGTATTTTTTGTGGAGGCGCATTTTTCAAAGACGTTTGGGGAGAATTGTGGATTAAGTGTGTAGTGTGTGAGGAGTGGAGTCACTCTTTGTGTGCCGAAAATGAAGGAGATATTTACATATGCGATTTTTGCAAGTGAACTTCGCTTAGGAAGCATTTTTCTATTACAGTTGCATTTAAAAATATTTTTGTGTAATTTAAATTTAATATAAAATAAAATAGTTTCTAACATTTTTAATAGTTTTCGTTTGAAGTAGTCAGTTTCTCACAATTTTATGGCGTTTCCACATTACCCGCACTTCTTGAAAAATTAATGAGTTGTTGTGAAAGCAGAAAATGTTTTTTAATTTTTAACATATTTAGTTTTTGTGTTTCATAATATTACATCCATTGCTAAAACATTATGAATTAGCTTTGGCTAATTTTTGAAGCTGAAAGAGAAGTAAACATTTCTTTTATACAGCAAAAACAAACTGGGTTTCCACATTTACACCCCTAACTATATGATAGAGTATAAGTACGGAATTATCGTGAAAGACTGGCAGTACTTATATGTCATTTATAAAATAATAAATATGTCAAAAAGGCATTAGTCACAAAGATATTTAAGACAAAGAAAACTGTTTTGCAACCTGCACCACGCAAGTAACGAGTAGCCCTTAGTGGCTCGCCATCACAGTTTTCTTTATCTTAAATATTTTTGTGACTAAAGCCTTTTTGGCATATTTATTATTTTATAAATGACATATAAGTCCTGCCAGTCTTTCACGATGATTCTGTACTTATACTCTATCATATGTTTTTAGTCATAATTCTGTGACCATGTATAGAATATGGACCATTCTTTGATTTAAATTCTGAGGAAAACATACCTAGCAGTGTTGAAACCCTGTTAATTCGTTAAAAATAGTGACCGAGTGCTTTTTTCCCTTCAATTGTAATTACGAAAGTTAGTGAGTAGCTAACTACTGGCCTCTTAGGCCTTTAGAGTGAGGAAAACTTCAGTTACACAACACAGTTAACAGATTACAATTACATAACTTAATGAGTGATCTTCTCAGCGAAGATGGTGCACACCAGCGTGGCGTGTAGAAGCACAGCTGAAAGGGTACTATGGTCCAAGAGTGCCATAAGGTGTCATACCACACTGCCCTTGATGTTGGAATGGACTAAGGTACATCAAAGTCTGGGCCACCACTACAGGCTCAACACTGCTGCAGTAACATTCAGCGCTGTAGATATAACAGAAGGTGGTAGAAAAGAAAAATAGTACTGGATATATTGCCAAGAATAGACTAAAGAACCTAAGCAGCCAGAAATTTGCAACTCAGCTCCTATAGGTAAGAAAAATCACATCACTATGCTTCCAACTACCCAGTTTCAACTACTTGAAAACAACAAAATTAAATGAATTTTTACAATATCTTACTTCCTTAATTCTAATTACTTTCAGACAAATCCAATTAAAATTTCTTCTTTGTAAGTGGAAGTTGAAAGTAAAATATGTAGTACATACAAAAATATTCTATTACAGAATTGCTTGGAAATAAAAAAAGGCAACAAAGGAAAGATTCGGCTTATGGAAACTTACAGAAAATTTAAACATTAATGATGTTGTTACAAGTATTGGAGATCTAATCTACGCAAAAGGAGGAAAATATTAGATGAATTTATACTAATTACAGAACCATTTTGCGACAACATTACGATCTTTAAAATAACAGATTTTATATATCGTGAATTAGATGTAAAAAATAGAAAATTTCATGTAAGAAAGAAGCTTGTGGAAGTTATAACGGTTTTTTGAGATATAAATTTTCTGAATTTCATTTAGCTAGTAATGGACTTAATGAAAATATTCTGTAATTATTACATTACAATGCTCAAATGGTTAAAGGTGTTAAGCTATTAGTAGAAAAATAGAAATTGTAAAACAGATATCATGATGCTATTACTTCCAAAATAGATTAGACATTGCTAAATTAAATATTTTTATAAGAGAATTACCAGAAATTTTACAAGAACTTAAAGTGGAACACTATCTTTTATTGGATTTAGGTGTAACACTATCTTTTGCAGGTATTTGTAATAAAAAGGAATGTGTGAATACTTGACAAAATATTTTAATTTTCATGCAAAAGGAGAATATAAAAGAGCATATTTTCCTACAGAATACCTACAATAACATAGTAGGTACTCTGTAGGAAAAGACTGCTTAACTTGGATAAATCCTATTTCTAGAGAAAAAATTTACAGCAAATTTATTTGTCAGTTATTGAGCCAGGAGCTAACAAGCAAGTTGGCAACTATAATTTGAATTTCTGTTTACAACTAATAATTAGAACAGTAACAATATCATATTTTCTAATTTAAAAATGTATCTAGTCTTTCCCCGAATATCTTAAAATTAATGTTGGAAATAACTATAACTTATCCTTCTTGTAAAGCTTCTAGTCGTTCACAATATTTCATTTTTATATTACCTGGTATTTGTTCCATTGTTACATTTTCGGTTATTTATTTATCTTCTTATTTATACAATCAACTCATTTCTTTCGAAAATAGACTGTATTTTTAAATCAGTTATTCTAGGAAATAAATGTACATTAAAAGAACAAAACCATCTATTCGATAAATGGCTCTTCCTTTAATACAATAAAAAATTTCCAACTGCTCAAAGAAAATACAAATAAATCCTTCATTTTTTAATTAATAAAAATTCAGATTTTTCCATTTTGTTGGCCTAACACATGTATATATGTAAACTTATTTTAATTATATATACCAAAACCATAGCTTTTATTAACTTATCTTGTAGAAAAGTCTACCAATTCTCATTTAAAATAAATTTTTATTTCTTCTCCCTTTTCTCTTATTTTTTGTTCCTTCTCCAAAATATTTTTTATCTTATTTAATGTATTATTATCCAAATATACTAGTTTCCTTTTTGCATCATTAAATTCTGTAATTCGTATTCTCGTTTTTTAGTGGATTGTAGATTCACTTTAATTTAGTTACTTGTTTATGGATAAACTTTGCTGTGGGCCTTTACTCTTCTTATCCACACAAAAGAGCTGATATTATTTGTTTTATTAATCCCAATTCTTTGACATCTATATCCTTAGGGATTCTAGAAAACAAGCTATTGGATTTAGAATAAAACATGCCTCCAGATTTCATAAAGCACATTTGTGTTAGGGAAATTACACTCTCTGTCTCTTCAAAGATTTCTTGGCAATGAATGGGTCAGCAATTAAAACTAAATGCAGATAAAATATATTTAATTAAATATCCTCTTTCATTTTCATTATTTGTTTTAATTGTTCTTTGTATTATAGTTAATTTTTTCATGTTGCTGTTGCTCGAAAAAGCACGCTGCAAGGGATTATTGTAAATAAGACAACAACTACTTTGCAGATCATGTCTTAATTTTTGACACATTCTGAATAACAGAACAAAATAAAAAGGATCTTTCTCGAAGTATGTGATTTTACTCATTATTAATGCTAAAAACTGTGTTAATGAATCGAATTCTTGCTTCTTCTTGAAAATCTGGATTAATATAATTATAAATAATGTTTTTACTGGTTTTTCTTTATTTAGTTTAGAAGTAAATGTTTCTTTTAATCTTCTCTCTGGACAATGTAAAATATTTGTAACATGGGCTGTCAACTTGTTTGTTAGATTCTGGACAGAATAATTGAATAAATTTGCTGTATATTTTTACTCTAGAAATAGAATGTATCCAAGTTCTTACAGAATTATTGTTGTTAACTGTTACATTACATGTTCACTCAGCAGTGTACAAAAACTTAAGAAATTAAGACATAGCTGAAGTTGACCGTTTGAATCCATGATATACTTTTTATGGTGGCTGTACAAATTCAAAGCAAAAGGAGATGGTTTTAACACAAAAATTAGATAGGATGATGTGTGTAGTCTTTATCCAACCTTACAATATGAGTGACATGAAATTAAAAATTATAGATCAAGATATTATTCTAAAAATGACTGACAAAAATGGAAAACTGCTATTTACTTTGTGAGTCAAATTTATGGAAGAGACAACAAATAAATTAATAAATTTAACAATAATGATGTTGAAAGTAGTTTGATTGGAAACTGAATACCTGATGAAGTGAAGAAAGCTGTAGCCAAAGGATATAAAATTTTAGCCGTCTATGAGGTTTCAGATGTTAAAAAGAAAGGGAACATGTCGTTTAAAAACTGTGTAAGAGGTTTTACAAAAATAGAATTAGTGACCAGTCCCTACAATTTCGAAACCAATGAGATATATATCAAAACAGTGGAAGGAAATTGGATATCTACTTAGATCCTGTTAAGATAAAAGACAGTCTATGGAAATGAGATGTTAGTAAGATATATCTGAATTTATTAAGGGGAAAACTTGGACAATGGCAAGATATGAGACAATCTATATGACAGATTTGGACCAATTTTATGAATAATCACTCAGGTAATATTGATACAAATTTTATTAATGAGGATGTAGTACAGATGAAGTAAAATTTCAAAGATTTTTATGTAGAAAATAACACAGCTACAAATATTTGAATATCATCATTCACCAAATCAAATGTAAAGCTTAGGTTGTGTGTTAGGTTAGATGAGCTAGGAAAAATGTTATATACTGATACAGACAGTGGATTATACATCAACAATGATAAAAATGGTGTAGAAAAAGGATGTATGACTAGTGAATAAAGTGATGAATTAAGAGATAATAAATTAATTACAAACTGGGCTTTAATTGATTGTAAAAGTAATTATTTTGAGAAAAATAATAAAAAGCATGGTAATAAATATAAATGACTTCGCTTTAAGCTATAAAAATATTAAAAAGTCAAATGGTGAATCTATGGTAAGATTAACTGGGAGTGAAATAAAAGAAAATATACTAATAGAGTATATGATCACATAAGAGGAGATGTAAACACTAAAAATTTAGTAAAGAAACAAGTTAAGAAAGAATTCTCATTTCAGTCCACTAAAGTAGTTGTAGAAAATTGTGATACAGTGCTTAATACACATTAAAATTTATTTAGTTTATTATTGAATAAATTAAAATTAAACTACGTTTTCTGTATTGTAAATGCAAAAAGGAAATCTGCATTAGCTATTTCATTATACAATGGAAAAAATTTATTTGCCTGTTTTTATTGAATTCTCTGTTTTCTAAATCTGAAGATTAAGATTTTTTGGGTCCTGAGTGAGAAACATTTAGAAATAACAAATTGGTTTTAATGTAGTTTTTAATATTTTTGGTAAATTATTTATTGGTAAACAATAATCATTGATTTGACAATCTGCTATATTTTTAAATTATAAAGAAGAGAGAATTTGAATTTTCTATTTCTTCCCATATTTCTATATTAGTTGTGCTAAATGTCTCTTCTCCTCCTTAAGCATATGTTTTATTCTACTCAAATGTTCTGTAACTGAAGATGGTTTAAAAGAATATTTGGAAATATTACATTTAACTTGTTTATCTTTTGCTTTAATATTAAGCTCAATAAAAATATTTAGCTCAAATTTAAATTCATGGCTCACAATCATATATAGAAGATTAATAATTTTAAGGCTTAATAAAGTTGTAATCTACATAAATGGAGGTTCTACTAAATACAGAAACAGTTCTAATTTGTTTTAAAAAAATCAGAAGTAAGTAACTTACATTACTTCAATAGCTGTGAATACTTGAAAACTAGATATGGCGAAAAAAAATTGTATGGAGCTTAATAATACGAGGGGCGTTTGAAAAGTCCGTGCAAAGTCCGAGAGATGGCACCACCGGTGCGTATCAAGGTCATATTTAGTTAGTAGCATATTTGGAAGAAACGCACATCAAGTTTCAGCTATATTGGTCTATGTCTTTGTGTTTGGCATTCGTGTGAATCAAGGAAGTCGAGTGATTGTCAAAAAATGGACGAAAATGTATTTCGTGTGGTGATTGAACATTACTTTATGAAAAGCAAAACGCCTCAGGAGACTAAAGATAAGCTTGTTAAACCTTCGATTAGTACAATTTATAATATATTTATAATATATTTTCAGAGTGGCCATATGGGCACAAGTGATGCTGAACGTTCTGGACGCCGTGTGGACGTTGCGACTCCAGAAATCATTGATAAAATCCCTTATATGGTGATGTGCGAGATTGCTGATGCCGTGGGCATGTGAAATGAATGGGTACATAGTTTTTTGCCTAAACATTTTTACGTGAGAAAGCTATCCACAAGATGGGTTCTGCGATAGCTAACGCTTGACCCAAAACGGAATCGTGTGAAGTATTGCAATGATGGTTTGCAGCTGTTCAGGAATAATCTGCAGGACTTAAAGCGTCGTTTCGTCGCTGTGGATGAAACATGGATACATTACTACACTCCCGAGACCAAACGTCAATCTAAACAATGGGTTACCAAGGGAGAATCTGCTCCAAAAAAAGCGAAGACTATTCCTTCAGCCAGAAAGGTTATGGCGACTGTTTTGGGATTCGCAAGGGATAATCCTCATTGACTAACTGGAAAGTGGTAAAACTATTACAGGTGCATATTATTCATCGTTACTGGACCGTTTTAAAACAGAGCTGGACCCCAAAAATGTCCTTTTCCATCACGACAATGCAGAAGCACACACCTCAGCACTTGTGGTCGCAAAATTAATGGAAATAGGATTCTAACTCGTTTCACATTCCCCCCCTATCATCCAGACTTGGCTCCCTCGGACTACTATTTGTTCCCCAATTTGAAGAAATTGCTGGAAGGACAAAGATTTTATTCAAACGAGGAGGTGACTGCAGCAACTAAAAGCTATTTTGCAGACTTGGACAATTCGTATTATTCGGAAGGGATCAACAAATTAGAACAGCATTGGACGAAATGCATAAGTCTAAAAGAAGACTATGTTGAAAAATAAAAAAGGTTTACCACAAACACGTAAGTAGTTTCTATTTTTGCAGGGACTTTTCAAACGTCCCTCATAAATTTACAGTTATTTTGCCAACTGATACTTGAAGATGATTAGTGCTTGGGATTTTCAATTTTTTGAAGATGGTGGTATTAAATTGAGAAACAAGAGGATGAAGAAAATAATGATGATGAATATCATGGTATGTAGTTTTTATTTAATTTTACACACACACACACACACACACACACACACACACACACACACACACGTTGTACACAAACTTCCCAATCCCCAAAGTCAATATGTCTCACCACAGATTCGAGGGATGTGATCCCCTTGATACCAAGAGAGGAGGATGTCGCCACCCAAGCACGACCAGCCGCAGCTCACTACTCCCCACAGCAGTGTCTGGCTTCCCCAATCGTGACACCACCACCACGCTCCTAGGTGAAAAGTGCACTTCACACCACGGCTGTGAACTCATGTGGTCGAGGCAGGCAGTTTGTAAAAGGGAAAGGAGCTGACACTTGCGAGCCAAGTTATGGGTTGGTAACTTTTCATGGCCAACCAATTTACTGGTGGTCAAGAATTTGCCTTTCAGTTTAGTTTTGCCATGCGATTTTATCCAGAACACTGGGTTAATGTTGGATTATCGGGAAAGGAAGTTTCGTCCTATTGAGAAGTTTCCTTTGTGTTACTGTCATAGTTCTTTAGAAGTTTATAGTGAGTGGTGCGCCTCTGGGAAATCTGAGGTCGGTCACTTGAGTCCAGATGAGGCCACTCAACTGTTGCAATTTCTTACTTGTTTCACATATGTCCTAACTGACAAGCCAAGTTTAACGAATAAGATTCAGTATAAGAGCATCCTTAGTGAGCTAGTCCTCTTTGCACGAATGAAAAATAGGTGATTTTCGCGATTTTTTTGAGGTAAAATAAAAAGTTAGGCTAAATCTGATGATACAGTAGTATTCTCTACGCTTTTGTCTGAAAGAAACCTTTTGTCTGTCCATATCGGATACTCTCTGAACCTGCTGCACCATGTGGAAGGACCCCTTGCAGCTGCAACACTTATCATCGACTGGCCCTCCTATTGGACCTGCAACAAACTAGTTTTGTGTAAGTCCTTTTCTGTATATTTTCTATCAGCATACATAGGACAATTGAAAAATACTAAGTTCTAACAAAACGGTGACGTGTTGAAGTAAATGACATGTCATTTTCCCAAAACATAGAGACAAAATCGTGCACTGGGCATAGACATTTGAAGATATCACAAAACGGCTAGGTACAGTGATAGAAAATTCAGTTTAGAATGCTGGCATCAAATTACGATCAAAATCGTGTGTACCATTTTGAGGTTATGTTTCGTGCAAATGTGAAAAATACGTTTTCGGGAAAAATGCGTTTAAAATTTTGCATTACAGTTTTTGTAGTTCAGTATAACACGCCTCTAATCAGCGATGCTTAGTCCATACAGGAATCCGTCCAGATCCAAAAGGAGATCCTCCTTCGTGGGTCTGATGGACCTGCAGGCCTCTTTCACAGCTTCTGTCATCCTCTGCTAGGCATGCTCGAGACGCTACTCGTTTGCTTTTGTGGAGGAGCTGTAACAGGCTAGTGTGATCTCTAGTTCAATCACGTTCATAATTTTAATGATGCCTCTTAGGGGTCGTTGAAATTAGATGCTGCCACAAATCGCCTTTAAGTCGATAACGGAGTTTCTGTCGAATTTATGATGAAAACTAAGACTAAAGCGGACGTCTCAAAGAACATTTTAAGGAAGAACAGTATATATACTTTTCTCCTTAAAATGTTTTCTGAGACGTTTAATTGTTCGACAGAAACACCCTTATCGCTTGGAAGCCGATTTGTGAAAAAGAATCTCCGAAAACCATCCATAGCAGCGAAAAAATAATCGTCGTGGCCTATGTGGCAGCATGTAATTCCAGCGACGCCTAATGGGCATCATGGAAGTTATGAATGTGCTTGACCTAGAGATCGAACCAGCCTGTTACAACTCCTCCATAAATCAAACCGTCATTACCCTGGTCAGTCTGGGCATGTACAATGGGTAGTCACAAAGTTTAAATTATCACCTCAACACATAAAGTAATGATATAACTTTTTATTTGCAGCTGCTTGTCCGCAGATCTGACGCACAAGTTCTCGCCCCTATGCGAGCCAAAACAAAATGGCTCAGCCCACTGATTAAGTGGAGTATCAAGTGATCATCAGCTGCAACAATTCATAATGACATCACTTAATGGAGAAATACATCCATGGCAGAGGCCAGCGACCATTCAGATTTGGCACAAGTTTGAAATATGGAAAGGTCTTGGTCGCAGAATTCTTTATGAGGCGTTATGCGTTTCAAAATTTGGTCTTCAGACTGAAGCGGTGGAGTAAAGAATACAAGAAAATTAACGGTAGCGTATATGCACTAAATATCACAAGTATACATCTTAATATTCCATATACAGAACTTTCAATTAGTATCATCCTTATACTGAAAAGTTTCACTACCATATAGTTCTGCATTTCTATACTGTTATACACGTTCGCATTGCATTCCATATAATTACTTGTACAAATGGAATCCATTAATTCCGAAATAGTATGACCACTGTTTCAGTATTAGGACTGCCTAGGCATCAGTTTTTGCCAAGTAATGATCCTACACTACATCCTAAGCCAGAAATGCTAAGATACTTTTTTGGTATCTTCACACATTTACTCCAAGCTATGCTACCTTTAATCTTTTAATATAAAATAAACAAGAAGAGGGGAAATCAGAGAGAAAAATGTGTAATGTTAGCTTCTATTTTATTTTAAATTGTTCCACTCGTCTAGGCTTACCTAAATGGTTATATTGTATGTCATTCATTATTTATTCATCTATTGCCATATGTTTACAGTTAGTCATACTCTTGTAACATTTTATTTTGTGATGGTTGTAAAACGTTAACAGCTGGACTGTTATGCGATCTAATTATATCTCATTACGTTTTTTTAATTACAAAAACTCCTTTATTGTAATAATAGTTCCTTTTATTTCCAGTTGTTGCCACTGATCTAGGGTCACCTAAATGATTCTGTTGCACATTATTTATTGTAAGTTCATCTAGTGTTCATGTAATGTGGTGATACTTATACAACGCTTGAATTACTCATGGTTGTTAACTTATTCTTTCACAACTTATGTTTTATTTCTGATCTGTATCGGTTTTATGTTTATATTGTTCTACACCAGTTATTGATTACAAATAAGTCGTTGGTTTGATTACAGACTAACGATTATGTCTATAAAATTGTTCACAATGCAACCTAATGACGCACCTTTCACGTAGTCAATATATGGGTATGTCATCCATAAAAATAGCACAACTGTATATTTGTCAAGTTGTTCAGGATGTTCTGACATTTAGTTAATTGCAATGTATAGTTGTTTGTAAAGTTATTTTGACTTCACTTCTATGATTAATGCTAGCACCACCTACTGGCCGTTGTTTACGTATGTGTTAGCTTAATTGCTGCAGACAGTTTGAGAAAGGATGAGTCACTATTTGACTATTTTCCATATTGAAGGTTACTCTTTAATGTTGATTTTACACTCAAAACATTTTTTTCGTGAGACAAGAGGAAGTTATCAGCATGAGCTGGCACTGAGGTGATCATGTACCTTGTTAATGCATGTGGGATCTTTATGGGGTCTATCCTTCGATTAGTATTTCTCTGAAGTTGAGAACAAACAGATAGTTTGGTCATTTAATAATAAATCTTGCAGTGGACCTTTGGGACTTGGAATCCACATAAATATCAGGGAAAGGAACACCTCGAAGCACTTACCAGGGACGGAAAGCTGGTCCCAAAAATATCTCACACCGGTGTGCAGACAATGTATTCCACTGAAGAGGCGGAAAAACTGCCTACCTGGACTTACCTGTTAGGTGCCTCTAACTATCGCAGGGGCGGGGGTGCGAAGGAAATCTAGGTTGCCCGGTCGTAGTAAATGCCCTTTGTGAAAAGGGAAGGCAGCCATTAAAAGTAGCGAGTTTCCACGTTCACCGTGGGTTGGACGCTATCAAGGGAGCCGTCAGATGGTGTCGTTCCTCTGCCTTCCGAGTTCTGTGGCAAGCCTCAGGCCTTCGAAACAATTTTACAAGGTACAAAACACTTATGACTGCTCTATCCAGTGTTAGATAATTTCAGATTTCGTTAGCCACTTTTTGAGCCAGAGTAAATAGTTCAATCAGAATACCCTTCGTTTTTGCCAACCTGTCGCCACGCAGTGGAGTGCTAACTATTTGTTGTGTCTGTTTGTGTTGCCAACAGTACATGTTTTATTTCTCATCACTCTTCACGTGTATTGTTTGCCCTATTTTTTAATTGATAAACTTGTGTCATAACTTCTACAAAACATCAGTCCTAAAAAAAAATGGTTCAAATGGCTTTGAGCGCTATGGGACTTAACATCTGTGGTCATCAGTCCCCTAGAACTTAGAACTACTTAAACCTACCTAACCTAAGGACATCACACACATCCATGCCCGAGGCAGGATTCGAACCTGCGACCGTAGCGGTCACGCGGTTCCAGACTGAAGCGCCTAGAACCGCACGGCCACACCGGCCGGCCATCAGTCCCATGTTGACATATTAATCACCTATCAACAATTAACTAAAATAATGACAGGGCCACCATTTCATTAGTATTACTTCAGCATTCAATTTCATTTAGATTCTGATAAACCTGATAACATCTAATGCTGGCTCATAACAACAAATCACATTAGCGGACGCATGAGGCAGGTGGTCATGTGAAAGGCTTACTAGTTAAGTGACTGATGTCAGCGTGTATGCTCATTGTCGCCTCTAGCCCTGCAAATCATACCACAAATCCAGTGTAGTCTTGCACGTCTGGCACTGATTCTCTTCGAATAGACAACGGCACTATAAAAAATGCCTATATGAAATGAGAAGTGTGTTGTATTCAGTCTATGTGTTCACTTTCGTGAGCTTTTTACTTAATTTTCTCTTAAACGTAAGTATGATATTAACAGAAATTTCTGTACATGGAATACTAAGAAGCATATTTATGTTATTATTTACATATTTGGTATCGTTAATTTTCTTGTACACTTTACTCCACAGCTTCAGTCTGATGACGAAATTTTGAAACGCGTAACGCTTAATAAAGAATTATGCGATCAAGGCCTTTCTACATTTCAAAGTTGTCAGATCCATGATTGGTTGGTGGAAGTGTATTGCAAAAATGCGACAGTATTTGACACTCTGATTGCGTGCCACAGACGCTTCCAACGTGGCCAAACAAGTCTGAATGACGTAGAACGAAGTGGCAGACCATCTCTCCGTCAAGGATCGATAAACGGAAGTGTCCCAGAGGCCCTGAAGCTAGAAAACTGTCCTATCGCAATCAAAGCGTTAGTGGAAGACGTGAAAATCATTCGCGGATTAGTCTTCAACATCTTGTACGACATACGTGTTTCGTTTAATCACCGTGGAAAGTGTGACCCCAAGACGAAGAAGCAAAGCAAGCAATGGATTTATCACCGCTGAGAAAGGCAAACACCCACCTACCATCGGTGAAGGTGATGCTCAGTGTTGTTTGGGACTGCCACCGTATGATACTAACAGATTATGCTCGTGAGGGACTAAACGTCATGGGAGCACACTACCGAAACCAGACAACATTACTGGAGGCTGTCAAGACGTAGAGTGAAGGGAATCTGACCAATGGGGCGCTGGTGCTCCTCAACAACGCTCCCTGCTGATTCTACGCAGGACACAGTCACACACTCTGCGTCATTCGACTATGAAGATCTACGGTTGGTTAGATGGTACCACTGGGCCTTCCAAGACATGTTCGTACGGAGTTTTGAATTCATTACGATTTAACGGAAGTGAAACATGGACGATAAATAGTTTACACAAGAAGAAAATAGAAGCTTTCGAAATGTGGTGCTACAGAAGAATGCTGAAGATTAGATGGTTAGATCACATAACTAATGAGGAGTTATTGAATAGGACTGGGGAGAAGAGAAGTTTGTGGCACAACTTGACTAGAAGAAGGGATCGATTGGTAGGACATGTTCTGAGGAATCAAGGGATCACCAATTTAGTATTGGAGGGCAGCGTGGAGGGTAAAAATCGTAGAGGGAGACCAAGAGATGAATACACCAAGCAGATTCAGAAGGTTGTAGGTTGCAGTAGGTACTGGAAGATGAAGAAGCTTGCACAGGATAGAGTAGCATGGAGAGCTGCATCAAACCAGTCTCAGGACTGAAGACCACAACAACAACAATACGATTTAACACCTGGAGCCAGGACTATTTACTTTTTATCTCTGTTTTGTGACTGGTAATTCCAAATTAATATCCCCTTCCTGGTTATGTGAATGGAGAATAGCTGGAAGCAGTGTCTTTATAATTTTGCATACTGTGACCCGGAAATGACGACCGTGGTGTCGAGATAACTAAGAATCTGATCTTGTAGTCTGAAGAAACGGAAATGTTGGAATCTAGATTTAAGTTTAGCCTTCTTTACCAATATTTATTTTCGATGGACCCCAGGATTGTTCCTTAAGTCACTTGGCTACACACTCTCCCGAACCTCCAGTCATTTTCCAAAGGACACTGTAGTCCAACTGCAATAACCTGGATATCAATGAAAAGGGGGCTAAAGAAAATAATACGAGTACTCATTAAAGAAATATTGAGATACACATTAATTATCCAAAATGGGTTCAGGAGGTCACTTTATAAATGATGATGGGGTTAAAAGCTTCCCAGTGCAAAGGATGATTAATGGATCAGTACGATCATTGAGTAGTTTACTTTACTTTCAAAAACAAAATGTCAGGAGTCTAGTGACCCACATGGTTTCACACGTGTTATTTAGTCAAGATTTATCTGTAATACATTGATAAAAGACTACTCATTTCAGAAAATTGTTTAAGGTGTTGCATTTTTAGAGAAATTAGTAGCCTACTCTAGCGATAATTTCATTGGTATTTGATGTGTCTTTTTTAGGTCCTTTTTCATCTTTAGTGACATATTGTTGAGACGCGGCACGCTACTCTCTCACTTTAACAACACTGTCACTCAGATTAATATTCATATTTTAGGTCGTGATCTTGGTGTTCCCCTGTACTACATTCGGCATGTGTGGTTTATGACTTTCTACATGAGGAAATTGTGTAGCCTGTAGAGAACTTGTGCTCAGGGACCATAGAGGAGGCGGTGGAGAACAGAGACAAAGATGGATTGCGGGCCATAAACATTGAGTTCAGCGACCTGCCTGTGCGAGTGATTCTGGGAAGCAGCGATCTGTTGACTGTAACTGCAGAGAGACTTCGGGCCACGACAATCCCTCTTCCAACTTAGGGTCACAGTAGGAGGGCGCCGGTTCACAAAACATTTTACCTGGGCCAGGCGACGGACCTTCGCAAGGTAGCCAGTTGGCGGAAAGTGCGTGGAAGGAGCAATTCAATAGAGACTGTTGTAATCTGAGCTTTTGTGCAAATGGTGGGACTGTCATAAAAATCCAGTCATTCTCATGTTAGAAGATGGGCCGATACGGACAGAGCGGCTGGTGCATGTGTTTAATAGAGGCAAGCCTGTAACACCCCTGAGGTCAGGAAGTCTCCAGGTTCATTTAGCAAGCGGCAAAAACGTGTATTTCACGGGAACAACAGTCTGGGAAGCTTAACAGCCTTCTTTCAGAAATTGTAAATGGTCTGTCTAGAAAGATTAGATCTCTCCGTAAATGAGGGACTGTGGTCCCATCTGGGTATATGTTCTTTGGGGAAACATAGCCGCCGGCCGGAGTGGCCGAGCGGTTCTAGGCGCTACAGTCTGGAGCCGCGCGACCGCTACGGTCGCAGGTTCGAATCCTGCCTCGGGCATGGATGTGTGTGATGTCGTTAGGTTAGTTAGGTTTAAGTAGTTCTAAGTTCTAGATGACCTCAGAAGTTAAGTCCCATAGTGCTCAGAGCTATTTTTTTGAAACGTAGCCATGCTTACCGTGTGAACGATGCCTCCCGTGTCCAAAATCTTCTTTTTTCAGACAAGAGAGATTTTTAGTCGCTGATTGGTTCCTCTCAGGACATGAAAAGCAAGTCTCTGCTTTGCATATGCTGAGAGGAGACTTGGTCCCCCAGCGTGGGAACCCCGGTGCTGTGTCTGGACTGGCTATCAGGCCGACAGAACAGTCAAGATGGAAGATTCATTAAGTAGAAGATAGTTCAATTGGTTTGTGCAACTGGAGACGGTTTTTTTGATAATTCGGCTCCCATACCGAGGTTTGGTGGAAAGTGGTTGTGACTCTTTGCTTCTTCGTCTCCTGGTCCTCCCCTGGTGGAGAACTTAAGTTCTTTCCCTAGTCGGTCTGCAACTTGTGGCGGACTAAGAACCAGTGGCAGTTCCCAACTGTACCGACAGTGGAATCGCATATCATCTCGGTCATATCGTATGTCACGAGAGTGGACTTATTCGTCCTGAATCGGCCGTCTGACGTTCTGACGTTTGACAATCCCAGCATGCTTCGTCGTGCCTGTGAGACAAATTGGTTTGGCCAGACCAGCAAACTGGTGCACCTCACACTGAAATCTGCCGATATTTCAGGGCTCTGATAAAGAAGTTCCCATCCTCTTCATAATCAGAACGCCAGTCCGCGTAGTTTGCAAATTTTAGTGGACGTGTCAGAACATTACAGCGCTGCTCCTCGCCCATAGCGCGCCGTTTTTTTGCTGCCGCCTGAATCCAGGTGTAAGGGTAAAATACTGCTGCACCGGCGTAGGCCTGTTAAATGAGATTCACAGCCCCCTGTTCTCCGTGAACTATAGTTTGTGGTGTACCTGGCCGTAATTGATCCCATTCGCATAGAATTCCGCTTCACAATAGATTCATGTAAACAAAGTGAGATTGCTTTGTAAAAAGGATTATTTCAGGGAAGAATTTGTATAGCTTCCACTTCATCGAATTCTTTGCCAATCAAGCATGAAACGTCTGTGTGAAGTCGCTTCGTAAGACGGTACAACTCATTAATTTTACTACCTGATTTTAGCTCAATCCATGAACTCTTCCAGAAAGACTGATCACTGAAATAAGGCCTATTGAATATTATATGTGTGCTTTAATGTGAGGTTTCGTTTTCGTTTTGTGGGAAACGCTGATTTGGTCATCGTCTGCTGGGAGCAGACGATGTTGCTTCTCATTCGAAGGAGAGCACAGGATGACCAACTTAGGTTTCCAGTACCTGAACAGATAGGTTTACCCATCTTAGTCGATGGCTGTTTTTGTGTGTGACGTTGGTGACGGAGGGCTACCCCTCTGGTAGCTTCCGCTGCACGGGGAGCTAGGTAATCTCGAAAGAGAAAGGCGCACTCTTCGGTGAACGCTTGGTGAGTACGGATCGTAGCTCTTAAGGGGGGTTTCAGGTGATAGGAAGCAGGTTGAGTTAGGACTTCGTTATGTTTAACTGTTGAAATACTTAAGAACTTCAGCTTAACTGAAGCGTGCGAAGCGAGTTTATTTTTCCGAATGTGCCATAGTTATATTGCTTTAAATAGGCGATTTGTGGGTGTCTGAGTTAAAAGTGTGGAAGTTACTTTGTTAATTTTGAACAACAATGAAGCAGAATTTCAAACGGTAAATCTGATTAGGAAAAGCTGGTTATGACCACTTAAACCGCACGTGAGTGTAATACTGTGTCGAAGCGAGTATCATTTTTCATGATTTTTAATCTCATATTTTGTGGAAGTTGCTTTTGTCTTTGTGTGTCGATTTTGTGCCAAGTGTTTGGCAATCAATGACCCGTCTGGTCGACCACGGCCCCGCAATAGGTTTTATTTTAACAAACAAATGGTTCAAATGGCTCTGAACACTATGGGACTTAACTTCTGAGGTCAGCAGTCCCCTAGAACCTAGAATTAGTTAAACCTAACTAACCTAAGGACATCACACACATCCATGCCTCAGGCAGGATTCGAACCTGTTACCGTAGCGGTCACTCGGTTCCAGACTTAAGCGCCTAGAGCCGCTCGGCCACCACGGCCGGCTTATTTTAACAGTTTGCTTGTTTAATGAGCTATAATTTCTGCAAGAATATCTGTTTTTTCGTGCGCTTTCTACAAAGCAGCACAACAGTTTGATTCGGAATGCACCACGTGCTCTGGTTCGGCCGTTTGCAAGCAGCAGACGCAGTTAGTATGTTGAATAATCATCGCAGAACGTCGTGCATTGGTTAAACCTCTGTCCAGAGTAGTGCATGCGTAGAATCGTAATGAGTATCTCACTGAGATATTTTTATGGTACGAATGCAAAGGAGATGATAATATCATTGTCTCAATCCTCCGTTTTCTGTGTTTCTTCTTGCTGTAGTTAAATTGTGCTCTGTTACATTCTCACGTAATTCTTACTTAAATATTTCTAGTCAGGCACCAGTTACGTGTAGTTAGGATGTGCAACTAAATACTCAGATACAGTAAATAATCTACGTGAAAGATAAATTCTGTGGTGTTGATCTTACCCCCTTATTCCGATTTCCAATTCTGAATTAATCAAGTTGCTTCATGCACGACATGGAGTGCTGTTTATCTGGCTACTTAAAGAAATTTGCATACTTGTAATTAAATTATTAAAGTAATTAAACTAATAATTTTCCAGATCCGTTTTTTTCTAAATGGTTAGGAAGGGCTTGGGTTGGTGGCAACCCTGAATTTCTGAATTTTTATTATTATTTGTGTGAGAGAGGCAGCTAGAAATGAGAGATAACGTATATGGCTCGATGAGAAACGTCGTAAAGATAGCAATACGTTACAAACACCACTCCTTTTTATGATTTGTGTTTGTTATTTTTTTTGTAAGATGTATAAAAGGACGAATAAAAACTTGTCATTATCTTTGTAAACTTAAATAGCCACTGTTCTCATTCACACTATCTCAGCTTTCATTTTTTTGTAGAAATACATGGGTACACAAGCAATTCAGTTTTCAATCTTATTGAATTACTTAATTTGATTATTAATTTGAGTTCTGAAAGTGACTGCAGACATAGTCAGCACAAATGTAATGAGTAAATTCACTAATTTCACAGAAAATTAAGAAATAATACTTTTCTTTGTGTAAAGACACTAACATGTAGCATCACTCGGAGATATTTTTATGATTAAAGCAAGCGATGGCTTGCAGTTGGCGACCCTTGGCCAGGATCTCGAATCTGCGCAGTTTTGTGAGATAATTAGAGAGTTATCTTGCGGAACAGGCCCGTTTTTTTTTCTTTGAAACTGAGACTATCGTGCACTGAGAACATTCAGACTCAGTTTTGGCGCTCTGTGATGTATCTCAGTAATATGTTGTATGTTGTAGTCATTTTATTTTAGTGTATGTATTGTCTGTGTCATCTACTTTTGTTAGATTAGATTAGATTCAGTTTTCGTTTCACAGACACAAAAAATTAGATGATGATGATGATTCTCGTGCGTGTGGAACATGTCATTGTGTCCTGACAATAACTTCTGCGTCACTTCTTTTCTGGTGTTGCACCGTTGTTAAAAACATTGTGCAAGCTTCTATGGAGATAATTTGTTTATGGGGATGTGTACGACATTTTAGAGTAGGTCTTTTCATGGCCTTAGGCATAAATGTGTGCATTATTTGAAGGAAGATCAAAGCAGAGTTGTGGCGCGGGATGCATTAGAGTCGGAAATTCGCGGAGGTAGCAGTTGGTTTGAATACTTACAAGAAGCAAAGCTCGTGTGTGTAGTGAGAAAGGCTGCGCACTAATGTCGTCCAAAATGGAACACGAGGCAGTCATTGATGCAGAACAAGATAGGACGACGGAAGAAGCTCATTTAAATCACTCTGCAAACGGGGCACAAGGTCAAATAATAATACTCTGATGATGAGTGTTCATTTCACTCAGGAAACGAAAGTGACAGCTCATGCAGGTTCTGTACATACTGAAAGAGATACAGTAAGAGACAGTAAAAGTCCGATTTGGCGGGAAAGGAGTCATACAACTGTTACATCGCGTACTTCTAGTCCTGAGTACGTTACTGGAAGTGCGCAATTAGGATCGATCATTTAATTTATGCAAGAGGAAGAGAACAGACGACAGGAAAAGGAAGAAAAGAGACGCAGGAAGAAGACCGAAGTGAAGAGATTTTTATTAGTGAAATTAGGGAAATTCAGAAGCGACTAGACAAGAAGGAGAAGAGACAGAACGAAGTAATGAGAGAAGCTAAGGAAACTGAAAGGAGGGCTGACGAGTTCGCCGAAAACGTAAATCAGGTCAGGAATGAAGTTAAGTGCGTAAAAGCAGGGGTTGAAGACGTAAGGTAAACGCCAGCTGAGACGCGAGGATTAGCGGTAGACTCCAGACGTGAGGCTAAGGACAGCCAGATCAGTAGCACGAGATGCACGGAAAAATGACCAAATTGCTCGAGATCAGGCAGCGCGGGAAAAGGTCGAAATTAGCGCAACCAAAAAGACTATCTCTGCTCTTAACAAAGAGGGACAGAGAGTAGCTGAAAAGTCACAGGAATAAATGTTGGAAATCAAAGACGAGTAAACACGTCTCACTATCCGGCGGAATGAGCTCGCAGGTGAGATGAGACAAATGTGCGGACGGGTCGCTCGTGAAGAAATTCAGCCAGAAGCAACAGCACGTCGCCGTGAGTTCGTTGGTCACAGGGAATGTCAAAGACAAAATCGTGGAACCCAACCTGCAGCCACATCCACTGCACAGGGCGATTCACGGCAGGAGCGCCCGCTTAACGGGGTTCGACGCTCGGCGGAGCGCGCGCGGTCAGTGGCGCGTAGTGCACTGAGTACCGAGCGGGGACACAGCTGCGCGCGACTCAGGCGTACGGAAACATTGCTACATGGTACTGATGGCACGAGACGCGGGTACAACAGCATACACTGACCGGTCGGCCATGGAATCCCGGGTGCACGCGCGCCAGAATTTAGAGAAAGCCCAGGGGCGCAGAATTATGAATATTTAGACTTGAAATATTTTCTCTCAATTCAAAATTTTCAGGTTTACAAAGAGAACCACAATTCATTATGCCCCCAAGTCATGGTACTGTCTGTGGATACCTGGAAGGTTCAAATAGCAGAGCACATCCGTAGCGTCGCAGCAGACTGCCGCAGAGAGGCTTTCCTAAATGCTTACAGGTCATAGGACACCCAAGAAAGAAGCATAGAAGTGCTGCAGTGTGGAAAAGTTTTTCGAGACGCTTGTCAACAAGAACCATTACCTGAACCGACCTATAGTGATAAGGAGATAATGCGACACTGCTACCCGAAACTGCCATTGAGATAAATGGAACTGCTCATTGGCAAAATGTAATGACACAATATAGTCATTCAAAGTGCTCTACGAGAGTTAGATTTTGTCAAGCAAGCACAAAATGCGAGGGACCGAATGAGGCATATTGTTGTGGTCTTCAGTCCTGAGACTGGTTTGATGCAGCTCTCCATGCTACTCTATCCTGTCCAAGCTTCTTCATCTCCTAGTACCTACTGCAACCTACATCCTTCTGAATCTGCTTAGTGTATTCACCTCTTGGTCTCCCTCTACGATTTTCACCCTCCACGCTGCCCTCCAATGCTAAATTTGTGATCCCTTGATGCCTCAGAACATGTCCTACCAACCGATCCCTTCTTCTGGTCAAGCTGTGCCACAAACTTCTCTTCTTCCCAATCCTATTCAATTCTTCCTCATTAGTTATGTGATCTACCCATCTAATCTTCAGCATTCTTCTTTAGCACCACATTTCGAAAGCTTCTATTCTCTTCTTGTCCAAACTATTTATCGTCCATGTTTCACTTCCATACATGGCTACACTCCATACAAATACTTTCAGAAATGACTTCCTGACACTTACATCTATACTCGATGTTAACAAATTCCTCTTCTTCAGAAACGCTTTCCTTGTCATTGCCAGTCTACATTTTATATCCTCTCTACTTCGACCATCATCAGTTATTTTGCTCCCCAAATAGCAAACCTCCTTTACTACTTTAAGTGTCTCATTTCCTAATCTAATTCCGTCAGCATCACCCGACTTAATTCGACTACATTCCATTATCCTCGTTTTGCTTTTGTTGGTGTTCATCTTATATCCTCCTTTCAAGACGCTATCCATTCCATTCAACTGCTCTTCCAAGTCCTTTGCTGTCTCTGACAGAATTACAATGTCATCGGCGAACCTCAAAGTTTTTATTTCTTCTCCATGGATTTTAATACATACTCCGAATTTTTCTTTTGTTTCCTTTACTGCTTGCTCAATATACAGATTGAATAACATCGGGGATAGGCTACAACCCTGTCTCACTCCCTTCCCAACCACTGCTTCCCTTTCATGTCCCTCGAATCTTATAACTGTCATGTGGTTTCTGTACAAATTGTAAATAGCTTTTCGCTCCCTGTATCTTACCCCTGCCACCTTTAAAATTTGAAAGAGAGTATTCCAGTCAACATTGTCAAAAGCTTTCTCTAAGTCTGCAAATGCTAGAAATGTAGGTTTGCCTTTCCTTAACCTTTCTTCTAAGATATGTCGTAAGGTCAGTATTGCCTCACGTGTTCCAGTATTTCTACGGAATCCAAACTGATCTTCCCCGAGGTCGGCTTCTACCAGTTTTTCCATTCGTCTGTAAAGAATTTGTGTTAGTATTTTGCAGCTGTGGCTTACTAATCTGATTCTTCGGTAATTTTCACATCTGTCAACACCTGCTTTCTTTGGGATTGGAATTATTATATTCTTCTTGAAGTCTGAGGGTATTTCGCCTGTTTCATACATCTTGCTCACCAGATGGTAGAGTTTTGTCATGACTGGCTCTCTCAAGGCCGTCAGTAGTTCCAATGTAATGTTGTCTACTCCGGGGGCCTTGTTTCGACTCAGGTCTTTCAGTGCTCTGTCAAACTCTTCACGCAGTATCGTATCTCCCATTTCATCTTCATCTACATCCTCTTCCATTTCCATAATATTGTCCTCAAGTACATCGCCCTTGTATAGACCCTATATATACTCCTTCCTGCTTTCCCTTCTTTGCGTAGAACTGGGTTTCCATCTGAGCTCTTGATATTCATACAAGTGGTTCTCTTATCTCCAAAGTTCTCTTTAATTTTCCTTTAGGCAGTATCTATCTTACCCCTAGTGAGATAAGTCTCTACATCCTTACATTTGTCCTCTAGCCATCCCTGCTTAGCCATTTTGCACTTCCTGTCCATCTCATTTTTGAGACGTTTCTATTCCTTTTTGCCTGCTTCATTTACTGCATTTTTATATTTTCTCCTTTCATCAATTAAGTTCAATACTTCTTCTGTTACCCATGGAGTTCTACTAGCCCTCGTCTTTTTACCAACTTGATCCTCTGCTGCCTTCACTACTTCATCCCTCAGAGCTACCCATTCTTCTTCTACTGTACTTCTTTCCCCCATTCCTGTCAATTGTTCCCTTATGCTCTCCCTGAAACTCTGTACAACCTCTGGTTCTTTCAGTTTATCCAGTTCCCATCTCCTTAGATTCCCACCTTTTTGCAGTTTCTTCAGTTTTAATCTACAGGTCATAACCAATAGATTGTGGTCAGAGTCCACATCTGGCCCTGGAAATGTCTTATAATTTAAAACATGATTCCTAAATCTCTGTCTTACCATTATATAATCTATCTGATACCTTTTAGTATCTCCAGGGTTCTTCCATGTATACAACCTTCTTTCATGATTCTTAAACCAAGTGTTAGCTATGATTAAGTTGTGCTCTGTGCAAAATTCTACCAGGCGGCTTCCTCTTTCATTTCTTAGCCCCAATCCATATTCACCTACTACGTTTCCTTCTCTCCCTTTTCATACTACCGAATTCCAGTCACCCATGACTATTAAATTTTCGTCACCCTTCACTATCTGAATAATTTCTTTTATTTCATCATACATTTCTTCAATTTCTTCGTCATCTGCAGAGCTAGTTGGCATATAAACTTGTACTACTGTAGTAGGTGTGGGCTTCGTATCTATCTTGGCCACAATAATGCGTTCACTATGCTGTTTGTAGTAGCTTACCCGCATTCCTATTTTCCTATTCATTATTAAACCTACTCCTGCATTACCCCTATTTGATTTTGTGTTTATAACCCTGTAGTCACCTGACCAGAAGTCTTATTCCTCCTGCAACGGAACTTCACTAATTCCCACTATATCTAACTTTAACCTATCCATTTCCCTTTTTAAATTTTCTAACCTACCTGCCCGATTAAGTGATCTGACATTCCACGCTCCGATCCGTAGAACGCCAGTTTTCTTTCTCCTGATAACGACATCCTCTTGAGTAGTCCCCGCCCGGAGATCCGAATGGTGGACTATTTTACCTCCGGAATATTTTACCCAAGAGGACGCCATCATCATGTAATCATACAGTAAAGCTGCATGCCCTCGGGAAGAATTACGGCTGTAGTTTCCCCTTGCTTTCAGCCATTCGCAGTACCAGCACAGCAAGGCTGTTTTGGTTAATGTTACAAGGCCAGATCAGTCAATGATCCAGACTGTTGCCCTTGCAACTACTGAAAAGGCTGCTGCCCCTCTTCAGGAACCACACGTCTGTCTGGCCTCTCAACAGATACCCCTCCGTTGTGGTTGCACCTACGGTACGGCTATCTGTATCGCTGAGGCATAATGAACTAAATTCACGAGGTGCATCTGGAGGAAATATTGACGGGCAAGATACAAATAAAAACAGAACGACAATAAATCGATATCATGAACAAAGATTTAATAATGAGCGTCTGTGGAATGATAGAAACAGACTGGAGACGTATGCCAGTAACTGTCACGAAAACAGAATTAGCGACTGAAGGGAAATGCAAAATTCTAACCACTTCTTGAAGCCGGTCTGGAACTCAGGGCAAACAAGGAATAATGGAGGGATTGGTAGGCGAAGTCCGCGACGTCATCATCAGAACAATGTATTGGAAATCAGACCACCTAACCTCTCAAACACAAACCGCAGCAGAAGTCGCGGCAGGAATTAACAGTCAGCTCAAAACAAAGCCGCACATAAGATCGGTACGGGCAAATTTGTACAGTTATATAAATAAGTTTCCTGCTCATTTATGTAGTAATTTAGTATATTGTTCTTTTTTTCACTTGCGTTTTTTTTGGATGATTTATTATTATAAGTAACCTATAAGACCTTCTCTTGTGATATCCGAACAATGAGTTTGGCATTCGTAGTTTTCTGTCCAAAATTTACACTCTGATGATTTACCGCAAATTTGTGACGTGCTGGTATCCTCTCATGTTTCGCAGATAGAAATTTGTTTAATGGGTAGGAAGGAGCCAATATCTAGGCGGAAACACCTTGGGTTTACGTCAAAATAGGTCAGTTCATCGCTTGAAATTTGCTGTATTAGTAACTTGGCACGCCACAGAAAAGGTATGTGTTGGAACAACGTGAAAATTGTAATTTTTGGTTGAGAAGTAATTGCATAAGCCTTGGAGACAAAATTCTTCTCAGGATCCACCTTGGAATGTATTAATAATTTCTTCCGTTGATATCGTATGCATAACCGGTGGGGCGGATGCACAGTCTGTTCCACCTTTCGGAGTGAGGAGGCGATAGTGGTGCCACAAAGGTTGATTTGTGATCCGATAGTGGATCTTGGCGTTTGGTTTTGGTTTTCTTTTGCTTTTGGGCGCAAAAACAACTGGGGTAATACCCGCTCAAGTCAAAACTATAGAACACGAAGACAGAGAGGAGTTAAAAAATGACCACACGTCAGTACCAACTGACACAATAGAAGTTAAAAACAGGCACGTGGAAAAAGGGCTAAAAAAGACACCATACAGAAACGGAGGTCCAAAACTAAAAATTAAATGGACTTTGCCATATTGTTTTGGCGGAATAAAAGGAAAACACAGCCAACAGCCCGCGCTTCATTTGATAAAACGGCCGACAACTCAGACGGCAAACCCAAACGGGAACGGAAAAAGTAACAAAATGGAAATTCCATTATGAAGTGGCGGACAGTTAAAACTTGGGCGCAATGTGTACAAGGTGGTGGGGTATTGAGCAGTGCCCAAGATGCAGCCGAGTTAAAATAACCTCCTCCTGGGGGGAGGGCCGAGAGGAGGTCGTCCAAGCCTCTGGGAGAGGCTTAATAAGCCGGAGCTTATCCCCCTGAAGGAAGGACCATTGGCGATGCCAAAGGGACACCACCTTCTGACAGACGGCAGCACAGAGATCATTGGAGGGAATGTAGGTACTCGCGGGCTGAGGTACGAGGACTACAGCTTTGGCAGCAGTGTCGCAGCCTCGTTTTCCGGCAGACCCACATGACCAGGAACCCAGAGAAACATCACACTGGCTCCACCAAGAGTGAGCAGTTGACAGTTTTCCTGGATCCGCTGCACTAAGGGATGGGCGGTGTACAGCGCACATAGACTTTGAAGAGGACTGAGTGAGTCTGAGCGCCGGACACAATTGAAAATGTTGTGTCGCCAGATGTACTCTGTGATCTGACACAAGGCGAAGAGCTCGGCTGCAAATACTGAGGAGTGTGCCGGAGCTCGATATCCAAAGACACGGGTGCCAATGACAAAGGCACACCAGACCCTACATTCAGTCAGAGAGCCATGAGTGTATAAAAAGGTACCATTGCGAAGTTCCATGCGAAGGTTGTGAAACTGAAGGCGACAGACCAAGGTTGGAGTAGTGTTCTTAGGAAGCAAATGAAGGTCAAGGTTAACATTGGCCGCTTCACGAAGCCAAGGTGGTGAAGGGTTCACACCCACTGGGAAAGGTGCATGTAGTGTGAAGTTAAGCCGCCGCAGCAAGTGCGGAAAGCGGACTCCAGGAGGTAACAGACAAGAAGAACGAGCCCCATACTTATGATCAAAGGAATCATCAAAGAAGGAGGCATAGGATGGGTGGCCACCCATGGCAGACAAACGACATGCATACCTACTGAAGAGAAAGTCACAGCAGTAGGACAGGGGTAGTTCAGCAGCTTCAGCATACATACTCTCAACTGAGCTGGTGTAAAAGGTGCCCGTGCCCAAACAGATGCCATGATGGTGAACAGTGTTGAGACGGCGTAAAAGGTATGGGCGTGCAGGTGCATAAACAAAGCACCCAGTCTAGTTTCAAACGGACAAGGGACCAGTACAAACGGAGGAGGGAGGTTCGATCGGCACCCCACTAAGTACAATTGAGGACACATAGGACTTTGAGGAACCGCTACAGTGGTCTGCCAGGTAAGTTACATGTGAGAACCAAGAGAGTCCTATCGTCATGAGCCCCAGGAATTTCGTAGTTTCAACGAACGGTGGGGCAACAGGCTCAAGATGTAAAGATGGTGCGAATAACCACTTGCGTCGCCAGAAATTCATACAGACGGTTTTGTCAGTGGAAAAGCGAAAGTCATTGTCGATGCTCCACAGTGAGACAGGTCCGTGGAGAACTGCAATAGATGGTAAAATCGTCAACAAAAAAAGGAGCCAGAGATGCCTAGTGGGAGACAGGCCACGATAGGGTTAATGGTGATAGCAAAGAGGACGACACTCAGGACGTAGCCCTGAGGCACACCATTTTCCTGGATAAAGGTGTCCAATTAGGCAGAGCCCACACGCACCTTGAAAACTCGATCTTGTAAAAATGCCTAAAGCAAACAGGGCAGGTACCCTCGGAAGCCCCATGTGTGAAGATTACAGAGGATATCAGTTTTCCAGCAAGTGTCGTAGGCCTTCTCCAAATCGAAAAACACGGCCACAGCCTGGGATTTCCGCAGAAAACCATTCATGACACTGGTGGACAAAGTAACGAGATGGTCAACTGCAGAACACAGTGCTCGAAATCCACACTGTCCATTCGTCAGTAAATTGCGAGACTCTAGCCACCATACCGGCCGCGCATGAATCATTCGGTCCATCACCTTGCAAACGCAACTGGTAAGAGCGATGGGGCAGTAGCTAGAAGGAAGGTTTTTGTCCTTACTGGGATTGGTTATGGGTATGACGGTGGCTTCACACCAGCGGCCGGGAAATGTGCCCTCTGCCCAGATGTGGCTGTACGTATTCAGCAGAAAGTGCTTGCCCTTAGGAGAAAGGTGCTGTAACATCTGAATGTGGATGGCGTCCGGCCCTGGGGCGAAGGATCGGGATGAGCTGAGAGCATGACCGAGTTCCCTCATAGTAAAGGCGTCATTGTAGCATTCACGATTCGGAGAAGAGAAGGGTATCGCCCAAGCCTCCTCCAATCGTTTCCGATGGAAGGAGGCAGGGTAATAGTGGGAAGAGCTCGATACTTTCCCAAAATGGCGGCCCAAAGTGTTGGAGATGGCAATAGGGTCCACGATAACATTGTCTGCTACTGTGGGGCCAGAAATGAGGGAATGGATCTTGGTCCCAGAGAATAGTCGGAGGTTGGCCCACGTGAATGACACTAGTGAATGAAATGCAGCTAGCTCGTTTGCTCTATCGAAGAACGTGACGACACTTTGCACGCATCTGTTTATAATGAATACAGTTTGACATTGTAGGACGATGGTTAAAAACGTGGAGAGCATGTCTCCATGCGCGAATTGCGCCGCAGCATTCCTCAGTTCACCAAGGGACTGGGACAAGACATGGTAAAGAGGAAGTGCGAGGAATGGAATGTTCTGCAGCAGTGAGGATAACGTTGGTGAGATAGCCCACCTGGTCATCAGGCAAGTTGGGAAATCTTTTTTTCGAAGGTCGTCTGGGAGGAGTAACGCTGCCAGTCAGCCTTAATAAGCTCCCATTCGGGCGTGCGTGCGGATAGGGTAGGAGGGAGCAAATGGAGGGCACACGGGAAATTATCGATCGAGTACATGTCAGAAAGGACAGACCACTCAAGGCGATGGACAAGCTGGACAATGCAAAAGGATAATTCCAAATGGGAATAGGTGTGCAAGAAGTCGGAAAGGAAAGTGGGTGCTCCAGTGTTAAGGCAGAAGAGGTGAAGTTGGTTAAGAAGGTCAGCCAAGAGGGCACCTCTCTGACAGGCCCTGGGAGAACCCCAAAGGGGATGATGCACATTACAGTCACCGAGTAGCAAAAATGGGGGAAGTAACTGTCCAGTAAGCTGAAGGAAGTCTGCCCTGGTGACATTGAATGACGGAGTTACATAAATGGTACAGAGGGAAAAAGTCAGGTGGGGAAGGAAAAGGTGAACTGCAACAGCTTGAAGATGGGTAGTCAAGGACTATGAATGCCATCCTGTATGAGCAGAATGACACCCCCTGAGATGGAATGCCGACCTCACGGTGGTCAAAACGAATCGGTAAGAAATGTGAAAGCTCAAAGCAGTCGTGAGGTCACAATTTTGTTTCCTGAAGGCAGAGTACAAGGAGATGCTGCGATGCTATAAGCAGCTGTAAATCCTCTTTGTGGAACCTAAGGCCGCGAACTTTCTATTGGAGGACAGTCATGAGGAGAAAGAGATATTGGGGTGTCAACTCGGAGGCCACCGAGTAACAGTCAATGTAGACACGGTACTGCAGAGCACAGAAGCAGGAGGATCCTTCTCCACAGGGTCCACAGAGGCATTAACGTGCTTGTGCAGTCGGTCCATGGAGACCAATGCTGAAAAACAGTTGGTGGTGAGCACCAGCGAGACGAAGGCCGGCTGGGCTAAGGTACCATGCGGAAACACCGTCGAACAGGATCTTCGAGCTGGCGAAGGAGTAGACCGTTTGCCTTTGGTGGACTTCTTCGAGTCTTTAACTGGTAAGACTCGGCTGTTGTTTGGCTGGAGGGACAGAGGAAGTCTTCGCGGGAGTACTCCTTGTGTCGTTTCCTGCATACTGGTTGTTCAAATGGTTCAAATGGCTCTGAGCACTATGGGACTTAACGTCTGTGGTCATCAGTCCCCTAGAACTTAGAACTACTTAAACCTAACTAACCTAAGGACATCACACACATCCATGCCGGAGGCAGGATTCGACCTGCGACCGTAGCGGTCACGTGGTTCCAAACTGAAGCACTTAGAACTGCACGGCCACACTGGCCGGCATACTGGTTGTGTAGCTGGTGGCTTTGCTTCTTGAGTTGAGAGTTTGACGGTTCATTGCACAGTAGGGTGGGGGGATGGCGATGCTACCTTGACACTGGGCGATTTCACAACCTCAGAGCTGAATCTGAGGTCGCATGTCTGCATGGCAATGTCCTTCATGAAGCGAGTGGTAACAAGAACAGAACTATTGGTGCCAGATGGGAGAATACAGGGTTTGCAACTAGCCAGTAACTTGCGAGCTAGTGGATAAGGCACTTTTTCCTTCACACAAATCTCTTGGACAGCCCACTCATCGAGATACACAGGACAATCCCGAGAGGAGGCGGCATGACTGCCATTGCAGTTGATACAGCGGAGAGCAGGCGGACATTCACCCCTGTGTGCATTCCTGTCACAGGTTACACATATGGCTGCGTGTCGCTAAGACGTTCTAGTGTGGTTGAAACGCTGACACTCGAAGCAGAGCATCGGGTTTGGAATGGATGGCTGGACTGTGATAATTCCTGCTTTGATCTTGGATGGCAGCACCACTCTATCAAAGGCAAGAGTGGGCACTAAGGAGGAATCTACGTTTTTCATTACACGATGGATGGCCATGACATCCTGATCAGATAGGTAAGTTTGGATTTCAGCCTCAGTTAGACCGTCGAGCAGCCTGGTGTAAATTACACCACGGGAAGAATTGAAAGTTCTATGGGCCTCGACGCGAAGCAAGGCAACAAGCAGTAGTGCTTGAGAATCAGAAACAGTCTCCAAAAGTAAAGTGCCATTCTGTAAACGAGAGTAGGATTTCACAGGGCCAACAACTGCATCATCAATATCTTTCTGATTAATAAAAACAGACTGACCATGGTGGAGGACTGACCGTCTTCAGTACATGACACCACAAGGAACAGTGGTGCAGTGGAAAGGGTCTTAGAATCATTAGCCTCATTATGTTTACGTTTCGTGGACGTTGATTGGGAAGATGATTAACTCATTTCGAGAAAATGCCCCTTGATTTTCAGTGTCTCCAAAGGTGTGCTCCTTGCAACTGGGGCTCCCTTCACAAGGGGGCACACAGGCTTTGGGTGATTGTTCACACCGTAGGTCACACATTCCAAACATCTGACAGAGAGACCAATCGGCAATTTTGGAAGGTTGCAGTTCAGGCAATCACCCCTCCCTGAGCCGCCCTGTAACGGGGGAGGAGGGGGGGGGGTTACGTGCGAACCCTACCTGTCGACCTGGGGCTGGGAATTACCCAGTCACCAGCCATCTATTATGCGTCAGACACAAACCAAAACGGAGCGAAAAACAAACGTAAGACTGTTCATATGTCAGACAATGCAGAACATTCCCAATAACATCCTAGATGCGTTCCCCAAGGGAGGGGAAAAAGAATAGCAAGAGGATAGACATGCAGCACAGAAGGGAAGAAACGCTGCAAAGGCTGGGGCCCTGTGGTAGCCCAGAATGAACCACCCAAAGAGTGACGAGCCCTCTGGGGGAGTGGGGCTGGCATCTTGGCGTGATTTGGATCGTGGCACCAATACTGGTGGGGGGGGGGGGGTATTTTGCGAGATCCACATGTATTGTTTACCCCAGAGGCGTGTTGACATTCGAGTATGGTTATTTTTCTCGCTGTGTTTTGATTAGGGTTATCGGTAGTGGAGCGATGTGTTCTTGTTGTTGGTGGTTTCCGAGTTTGGTTACTCTTATAGCTAATCGCCTAAGGCGCGATACGTTTCGCTGGTGATACTTTTTCATCTGTGATTATCGCTTCTGGATTATTGCCAGTAGTGTCATGATGATTGCCTTGAGGTATTTCGGTTGTGGATAGCCAGGGCCAGAGGTGCGTCCTCAGCAAAGTTTTGTATTAGGGGTGGCGAGAGCACGTGGAGTGCGAGTCACGGTAATATGTTTTTAAATGGATAGGAAGGAACGGCGAATGGGACCAGATGAAAACGGAAGATACATCTACATCTACGTGATTACTCTGCTATTCACAATTAAGTGCCTGGCAGAGGGTTCAATGAACCACCTTCAAGCTACTTCTCGAACGGCGCGAGGGAAAAACGAACACCTAAATTTTTCTGTGCGAGCCCTGATTTCTCTTATTATACAGTGATGATCATTTCTCCCTATATAGGCAGGTGCCAACAGAATGTTTTTGCAATCGGAGCAGAAAACTGGTGATTGAAATTTAATGAGAAGATCCTGTCGCAACGAAATATGCCTTTGTTTTAATGATTGACACTCCAATTCACGTATCATGTCTGTGGCACTATCTCCCCTATTTCGAGATAATACAAAACGAGCTGCCCTTCTTTGTATATTTTCGATGTCATCCGTCAGTCCCACTTGATGCGGATCCCACAACGCACAGCAATACTCCAGAATAGGGCGGACAAGCGTGGTGTAAGCAGTCTCTTTAGTAGACCTATTGCACCTTCTAAGTTTTCTGCCAATGAATAGCAGTATTCCTTAGGGAACGCCGGATGTTACTTCTGTTTTACTCGATGACTTTCAGTTGTAAGTAGGCTGTTTAGGTTTTTATGTTGATAAGACCACGTAGCGCTCTGTATGAAAATCACTGACTGTGCTGTGTGCAATCTGTGGCTGGTTGGCATTGTTGGAATATTCGCTATTGTAGTGTTGGGCTGTTGGATGTGAACAACGCGCAGCGTTGTGCAGTTGGAGTGAGCCGCCAGCAGTGGTGGATGTGGGGAGAGAAATGGCGGAGTTTTGAAATTTGTAAGACTGGATGTCATGAACTGCTATATATATTATGACTTTTGAACACTATTAAGGTAAATACATTGTTTGTTCTGTATCAAAATCTTTCATTTGCTAACTATGCCTATCAGTAGCTAGTGCCTTCAGTAGTTAGAATCTTTTATTTAGCTGGCAGTAGTGGCGCTCGCTGGGTTGCAGTAGTTTGACTAACGAAGATTTTTGTGAGGTAAGTGATTCATGAAAAGTAAAGGTTATTGTTAGTTAGGGCCATTCTTTTGCAGGGATTACTAAAAGTCAGATTGCGTTGCGCTAAAAATATTGTGTGTCAGTTTAGTGATGATCAGAATAAGTAAAGAGACAAATCTGAGTACGTTCAATTTTGCTCAGCTGTTTGAAAATCAAATAACGTAAGAGGTTTACCAGCACTGTCATTCTTAATTTTTCTAAGTGGATGTGTCATACCGACTATTACTGCGAACTGTGACCTTTTTGATAGGATATCACGAATCGAATGGCACAACTGAGGCGATATTCCTTAGGCATTCAGTTTCGTTAGAAGACGCTTGTGAGGAACGGTGTCGAAAGCCTTCTGGAAATCTAAATATATGAAATCAATTTGACATCCCCCGTCAATAGCACTCATTACTTCATGAGTAAAAATCGCTAGTTGTGCTTCGCAAGAATGATATTTTCTGAATCCGTACTGACTTGTCAATAAATAAATCCTTCTGCACTAAAAAATATGTATATTAAAAAGGCCTGGTATTTTTATCTCATTGCAGCGGATGTTAATAAAACATGATAGTCAAGGGAAGACAGGACTCGGTTACGATTGTGGACGGGGACGTAATCAGTTACACACATATATTTTTAAAACAGTAATTCCAGACTCAACAATAAATAAAAAATACCACATGTTTTTATTGAAGGAACAGACAACATTGTTAATAATACTGTTTTCAGTGCGTTGCAGTTTAGTAAATCACCACAAAATACAGATACTGATAATGTCTAAAAAGAAAACAAGCCACTGTGATCAGAGCTGAAGGCCTTACACGCCAAGAACGGCAATAAATTAAGAATGTTTAAGAACTCGCTGCAGTTTCAACTTACAGGTATTGAAATATTGAAAAGTAAGTGGCCACAAACACAGCAGAAGGTATCAGACGCCAGGAATGGCAGTAAATAAGGATTTAAAGCTTACTGCTAAAATACAAATATCGAATTATTTTTTAAGAGCAAATGACCCCAATCACGGCTGAAGGCCTTACACGCCAGGAACGGTAATTATATAAAAAATTTAGAAACATTCTGTGAAACAGCAAATACAAACAAAGGTTAATTAAAAGAAACAAGCAACTGACCACCAAACGGGTGAAATAAGATGATGGTAACCTTGTAACACAACCCCTACACTTCTAGATTTATTCCAGAAGGTGACCGGAACTATTAACTAGACATTCATAACCTTTAATGTAGGCATTACATGGTATGGTAATAAATAATACAATAATAAAAGATAAGGACCAGTCACAGACGGTGCTCCAGGAATCGACCTCTGAGAAGGTCCGGCAACAAACACTTTCGCGAGCGATGAGATAGGCAGCCAAGAGCTGCTTTCACTTCACAAGATGGTAACACAGACTAGTGGCAGTCTAACGAATGACTGATGATAATGTTGCTGAAGCTATCTGATGTCCAATAAACCAAATGCAAGAAAGGAACAACGCGCCAAAACCTGAACCGGCGAACTGCACTACGCCCCCAGAATACTGTTCTTACAGCGCCCAGAACGAGAAAGGAATCATTACCATCGGAGTAGAAGAATCACAAACGGCCTACAATCAAGAAAGCTGTGAAAACTACACGCCTTACGGGACAGCAGCGGCAAGGCGAGGAAACGTACACTGCCGTTACACACACTAACCCACGGGGCAAGTAACTGGGCCGTTAGCAGCCACCAGGCAGGAAAAATACCGCTGGTTGAATTCAACAAATTGTAACAAGCTGAACGCAGTAAATAGTAATAAGAAGTCGAGGAAAGCTAATCAGGTCCGACTTCCCCAAGCACTCCACTCGCTGCTCTTCGCCTTGGCGACACTACGAGCAGCAACACGAACCCAATTCAATCGCGAGATCTCACAATGGTGGAGGTTTCTCTACTTGAATTGAAGTGTACTCATACTAAAGCTTGCAGGATCTGGTTTATGACGAGGTAGTGCAACCTTGTGACCACAGCCCTTTCATCCAGCAGCCCATGCACGTCCCCAGCGTTTCTGGCGTATTCTCGCACTGTGTGGACCTGACTCCTCCTGAGTCCCCAACCAAACTGCCCCACTCACACGACACGGAAGCCGACCGCTGTGGCCGAGCGGTTCTAAGCGCTTCAGTCTGGAACCGCGCGACCGCTACGGTCGCAGGTTCGAATCCTGCCTCGGGTATGGATGTGTGTGTGATGTCCTTAGGTTAGTTAGGTTTTAATAGTTCTAAGTTCTAGGGGACTGATGACCTCAGATGTTAAGTCCCATAGTGTTTAGAGCCATTTTAACGACACGGAAAAACGATGTCGTCCCAAAGATAGGGCAACAGTTACTACATATCGATAAACGCCGCTGCTGCCACTAGCAGACAGGCAACGCTTGCGAAACGAGTGGCGCCAGCCAAGACGGAAAGAAGACAAACAAACGCAACCATGCTAACTAAAGGACACGGTCTGGCCTCCAACAGAGGGCGGAAACCTACAAACAGCACCAACTCGAGCTGCAGCATGGCTCAGCTACTTCATGATATCGGTATGTCGAGTTTTGAGAGTTGTTTCTCAGTTACAGACGGAAAGTTGATTTTGTGTTGATGTCTGAGCTATGCTGACAGCACGGAGAGGGAGTGTACAGATGGCATTGAGCAATATTTGACCCAGATTCTGCCCCAGATATCCACATCAGCATCACCATCCAGTGAGTTGACATCAGTAGAAGTATCAAAGTCCAGAGTGGCGTAAAGTAGAAAGGATTAGAGGTAGATAAACTTGGTAATGGGTAGAATAATTAGGAATGTGCAGCCTGTGCTGGCTTAACCCATTGAGGTGCATGAGTGGTGATGGGAAACTAATATAACACTGACAAACACAACAGCAACACGGCTTCACAACCAGAAAATGACTAGTTTAAGTTTTTAGATAAGGGAGTTATTATCGATGTTTGGTACAATATTTAACCAGAAGAAAGCAGTAAGGCGCTTTTTTCCATTAATAATGTCGTACAGTTTAATGTCCATCAGTTCATATTTTTGCTATGATTTTCTATGTATGTGTTTTTGTAAACATACGTTGTAAAAACATTGAATTAAGAAATGTACTAAGGATTGTTCAGAGGACTATGGCATTCCACACAGCAGCTGAGCAGCTGACCATGACTACACGTGGTTCGGCGCAGCGCAGGCGCCCATATCGCAACACAGCTGGCAGGGCTTAGGTGTTGTAGTCAGACCTCGGGCGTGGCTGCCAGCATGACGTCACAGCAGGGGCGACGACCCCAGGCGAGAGACCAGCTGACATAACATCACCACGGGGCTACATCAGCAGCTGTGATTTACAGGCGACCCGTCCCTCCACCCGGAGGCGACAGGGCAGTAAGCTGTTAGATGTGATGACACTGAGGCAGTTCAAGAGCGATGGAGCCTTGGATGTAGTCACTCCTGTTTGTCCCTACCACCAATGCCAATGGGGAGTGAAAGCAACCACAGGGGTGCCTCGCCTGCAGCCAGCAGGTAACGGAGGCTCGCCCATGGCGTCACGTAACCTCCTACGACCACCATTGTCTGACACAAGAGTGTCTAGGGACCTGACCTGAATGAATGTAACGCCGCTGCCGACCACAAAGGAGGGACTGGGGAGCGCTGGACCAAGCGATTGACGTCTCGGGGCACCTGACATGACACTGACAACTGCTGCTGGAGGACTGTCTTCAACAAGAGCAACCATTCGTCATCTGCAGCCCCATCTCTGATCTGTAAGTAGTCCAGATGCCTATCTCTTGCTGCCACAAATTGGAGACAGGTCCTGCCCTGACACTGCTGCCGTCACTGATGAAGTAGATGGGTAACCTTCTCTTAGCACCAACTCACCCACTACACCTGTCACATACAACCTGCTACACATCTCTTGTGTGTAGAGCTGCGTTTATTCGTTCATATAATGTCAAAGTTAATTTTTGGACTCCCTAAAGGCACTTAAGCTTACACACCCGTGGTCTAGGGGCAGGGTCTTTGATTAGTAATCAAAACGTCCTCAGTCCTGGATTCGAATCCAGCCACTGCTTAAATTTTGATTAATAATGAGCATTGGCAGCCGAAGACTTCTGCCATACAAAGTGTGGTGTCACCGCCAGACACCACACTTGCTAGGTGGTAGCCTTTAAATCGGCCGCGGTCCGTTAGTATACGTCGGACCCGCGTGTCGCCACTATCAGTGATTGCAGACCGAGCGCCGCCACACGGCAGGTCTAGAGAGACTTCCTAGCACTCGCCCCAGTTATACAGCCGACTTTGCTAGCGATGGTTCACTGACAAAATACGTTCTCATTTGCCGAGACGATAGTTAGCATAGCCTTCAGCTACGTCATTTGCTACGACCTAGCAAGGCGCCATGTTCCGTTACTATTGATATTGTAAATACTGTACAGACAAGAGCTACGTTCAACATTAATGGATTAAAGTTAAGTATTCCACCATCTGCGTCCGTTTTTCTAAGTTCTAATTTCCTTGTCCTGTTCCAGACCTCACGCCAGCCTGCGTGAGCTTAAACGCGTGCCTTTCGGCTTCCTCTCAAATTCGTGGGTTGGCTCTCCTGCCAATCCACAACACAAAGTCACCTTCATTTTGCCAATGGCCTTGTCAAAGAGGGCAGAGGAGCAGACAGAGGTTCAGGGCACTCTCTTGTCCTAGGGGTATGAAACTGCCACTAAATGCGGAAGAATCAGCAATGATCAACAGCTTGAGGATGCGCAAGGCAGTGGAGACCACTACATTAATGCACCCAATGTGTATCCACAGGAATGTGGCCTGTAATTGAAAAAGTGTCATGATGATCTCTCCATCAGCAAAAAGTTCCATAATAGTCCCCTATTCGGGTCTCACTGCCAAGGGGGTGGTGACCGCGAGAAAAAGATTGAATAATCAACGTAAGGATAATGTTCTATGAGTCGGGGCGTGGAATGTCAGAAGCTTAAATGTGGTAGGGAAACTAGAAAATCTGAAAAGGGGAATGCAAAGGCTCAATCTGTGGGATCCTGCCCACTCGTCTCTTATAGGGTGCCTAAGGATGCTGCTTCCTCGGGTAGCTATACAACAATTCAAGCAAATCACATTAATGGTTTTTATTACAATAAAGTAAATTGACAATACTTAACTTTGGTTTACAAGAAAGTGTCACAAGCGATTGGCGACATGCAAACAGTGACTGATTTTCTCTATATATAATGTCCATACAAGCAATTAATATAAGGCTCAAGTCTCAGTACAACAGGATGACGGCTTTACTAGTGTGCCTCAACTACTGTCTGACCCAGGAGGGCAGGAGCGGTGCTTATATTCTCTTCTCCTACAGGCTGATTTTGTCGTGGTGACGTCCTAGACAGCGTGCTAATGGCTGACGTCGTCTCACAGCCCTCTCTGTTCATGCGTTCTCCAACTTTGTGCCAGTGCTTGTCGTTAGGCTGGAACACAATCTGGATTAGCAGAGGTCAGTGAAGTGAAAGAGGCAAGGATTTCTGGTCAGATGAGTATCGGATAATATCAACAGCAGCAGAAAATGGCAAACCTGATTAGGGTTCATCATGAATAGGAAGGCAGGGGCAGAAAGAGTGTTACTGTGAACAGTTCAGTGATGGTGTTGGTCTGCTATCAATTCTGATAAGAACAACACTGACAATGATAGTTCAGGTATACATGCCGACGTCGCAAGCTGAAGATGAACAGAAAGAGAAAGTGTATGAGGATGATGAACAGAAAGAGAATGTGTATGAGGATATTGAAAGGGTAATACACTACGTAAAGGGAGACGAAAATCTAATAGTCATGGGGGACTGGAATGCAGTTGTAGGGGAAGGAGTAGAAGAAAAGGTTAAAGGAGAATATGGGCTTGGAACAAGAGATGAGAGAGGTAATAAATTTCAGCTAGTAATAGCGAATACTGTGTTCAAGAATCACAAGAGGAGGAGGCATACTTGGAAAAGGCCATGTGACACGGGAAGATTTCAGCTAGATTACATCATGGTCAGACGGAGATTCCGAAATCAGATACTGGATAGTAAGGCCTACCCAGAAGCAGATATAAACTCAGATCCCAATGTAATAGTGACGAAGACTAGGCGGAAGTTTAAGACGTTAGTCAGGAAGAATCAATATGCAAAGAAGTGGGACACTGAAGTACTAAGGAATGATGAGATACGCTTATAGTTCTCTAAGGCTATAGATATAGCAATAAAGAATAGCTCAGTAGGCAGTACAGTTGAAGAGGAATGGATATCTCTAAAAAGGGCCATCACAGAAATTGAAAAGAAAAACATAGGTACAAAGAAGGTAACTGCAAAAAAAAACCATGGGCAACAGAAGAAATACTTCAGTTGATCGATGAAAGTAGGAAATACAAAAATGTTCCGGGAAACTCAGGAATACAGAAATATAAGTCACTGCGGAATGAAATAAATAGGAAGCGCAGGGAAGCTAAGAGGAAATGGCTGCGTGAAAAATATGCAGAAATTGAAAAAGAAATTCCCGGTCAGTGTGGCCGAGCGGTTCTAGGCGCTTCAGTCTGGAACCGCGCGACCGCTACGGTCGCAGGTTCGAATCCTGCCTCGGGCATGGATGTGTGTGATGTCCTTAGGTTAGTTAGGTTTAAGTAGTTCTGAGTTATAGGGGACTGATGACCTCAGATGTTAAGTCCCATAGTGCTCAGAGCAATTTGAACCATGTTTGAACAAGAAATTACTGTCGGAATGACAGATTCAGCATACAAAAAAGTCAAAACAACCTTCGATGACATTGAAAGCAAGAGTGATAACATTAAGAGTGCTATTGGAATTCCACTGTTAAATGCAGAGGAGAGAGCGGACAGGTGGAAAGAATACATTGAAAGTCTCTATAAAGGGTATATCTGCCTGATGCGATAGAAGAAGAAACATGAGTCGATTTAAAAGAGAGAGAGGATCCAGTATTAGAATCCGAATTTAAAAGAGCTTTGGAGGACTTAGATAAAATAAGGCAGAAGTGATGGATAACATTCCACAGAATTTCTAAAATCATTGGAGGAAGTGACAATAAAACGACTATTCAGGTTGGTGTGTAGAATGTAAGAGTCTGGCGACATACCATCTGACTTTCGAAAAAATATCATACACACAATTCCGAAGACTGCAAGAGCTGACAAAGGCGAGAATTATTGGACAATCAGTTTAACAGCTCATGTATCCAAGTTATTGACAAGAATAATATACAGAAGGATGGAAAAGAAAATTGAGGATGTGCTAGATGACGATCAGTTTGGCTTTAGAAAAGGTAATGGCACGAGAGAGACAATTCGGACGATGGAAGCAAGACTAAAGAAACATCAAGATACGTTCATAGGATTTGTCGATCTGGAAAAAGTGTTCGACAATGTACAATGGGGCAAGATATTCGTAACTCTGAGGGAAATAGGGGTAAGCTATAGGGAGAGACGGGTAATATACAACATATACAAGAGCCAAGAGGGAATGATAAGAGTGGACGACAAAGAACGAAGCGCCCGGATTAATAAGGATGTATGACAGGGACATAGTCTTTCACACTTACTGTTCAATCTGTACATCGAAGAAGCGGTGATGGAAATAAAAGAAAGGTTCAGGAGTGGAATTAAAATTCAACGATATCAATGATACGATTCGCTGATGACATTGATATCGTGAGTGAAAGTGAAGAAGAATTACATGATCTGCTGAATGGAATGAACAATCTAATGAGTACAGAATACGAACTGAGAGTAAATCGAAGAAAGACGAAAGTAATGAGAAGTAGTAGAAATAAGAACAGCGAGAAACTTGACATCAGGATTGATGGTCATGAAGTAGATGAAGTTAAGGAATTCTGCTACCTAGGCAATAAAACAACAAAAGAAGTGCGGAGCAAGGAGGACATCAAAAGCACACTATCAATGGCAGAAACGGCATTTCAGGCCAAGAGAAGTCTATTAGTATACAACATAGGCATTAATTTCAGGAAGAAATTTCTGAGACTGTACGTCTGGAATACAGCATTGTATGATAGTGAAACATGGACTGTAGGAAAACCAGAACAGAAGAGAATCGAAGCATTTGAGATGTGGTGTTATAGACCAATTTTGAAAATTAGACGGACTGATAAGGTAAGGAATGAACAGGTTCTGTGCAGAATCGGAGAGGAAAGGAATATGACAAGGAGAAGGGACAGCATGATAGAACATCTGTTAAGACATGAGGGAATGTCTTCCATGGTACTAGAGGGAGCTATAGAGGGCAAAAACTGTAGAGGAAGACAGAAGCTGGAATACATCCAGCAAATAATTGAGGATGTAGGTTGCAAGTGCTACTCTGAGATGAAGAGGTCGGCACATGAGAGGAATTCGTGGCGGGCCCCATCAAACCAGTCAGTAGACTGATGACCCCCCCCCCCCCCCCCCCGCCCCTCCAAAAAAAAAAAAATCCCTTGAGTAGGGAGCAGTAGGAGACTTAAAATATGTTTCTGTTTTGTAATTCTTATTTTTGTGGTATTTGCTGTAGTTATTTTATAAAGTTGAACGTAATCTTTTAAGGGACAACGCCATTTTTAGTTGTGTACTGGGGTAGAAGGTCACCCTCATCTAAAATATAAGATCGAGAAATGATCACACACAACAAATACACTAATATTCAAACCACCTTTTGAAACTGACTCATATACTTATTTTGTCTTTGTCATTTGTGTAAAGTCTCACTATGTTACACATGTCACTGAAATTTTGTTTATTTTCTCTTAATACGATTTATTCTTTTGTACTAAAAGGACTAGTTTTGCTGAATGTTTGGATTGAATTTGTCATGTTATTGTCTGTATGGAAGATTGAATCACAGTGAATGCTTGGCAGGGGTAACAAAATCTCTGAGGCAGAGAATGCTCAATGTTCAACGATATTGTATTGTGGTTAGGGAAACCAATCATCTCTGACCTCAGCCTCAGTATGAATAGGTTAGTCAAATATCTGCATGGTATTTTAACCATTTAGTCATTGTATTTACGGTCAGACCTGAGCGTCCACAGGAACAATTCTGACACCCACAAAATCATAAAACTTTTGCAGGCATGCTGCAGTGAGTGTGCGTATGGTCCCTGGTTGAATGAGGTCAAGACAGGGTGTCTTTTTTTTGGGTTTGGTTGGCAAGGCTGTCAGGGTCCAGTGTGCTGTTCTGAAAGATTCAGTTCGAGTTTCATAATTTCTTCTGTTCCATGTGACTCTAACTTCTTTACTGAAGTGTGACACTCCCCATGCAGAAGTCATGCACTCTGTCATTTTAACAACACAGTCACTCAGATTCGTATTCATATTTCAGGTCATAATCTCAGTATTCCCCAGTACTACATTTGGCATATGAGGTTTATGACTTTTTAGATGCAAAAATTGTGGGCAGAATGTTCCTGTAACTGCATATGTAGCCTGTAGAGAACTTGTACCCGAGGGGCCATAGTGGAGGCGACGCTGTAGCTCCCCTGATGCCAGGAAGTCGCCAGGTTCTTTTAGCGAGCGGAAAAATCATATATTTCACGGGCACAACAGTCTGGGAACCTTAACAACCTTCTTTGAGGAACTGGAAATGGTCGGCCTGGGAAGATTAGCTCTCCTCGTAAATGAGGGACTGTAGTCCCGTCTAGGTAGACTTTTTTGCCGAAACATGGGCTTACTTACCGTGAGGACGACGCCTCCCTAGTTCAAATTCTTCTTTTCTTCAGATAAGAGTGATTCTGAGTCGCTGATTGGCTCCTCTCAGGATATGCAAAGCAGAGTCTTGCTCCCCCAACTTGGGAACGCCAGTGCTGCGGCTGGATTGGCTACCAGGCCAGCAGAACAGTCAAGAGGGGGGATTCAATGAGTAGAGGATAGTTCAATTGGTTTGACAACTTGAGGCATTTTTTATTTATTTTTTTGCTAGTTTGGGTCCCGTACGGAGGCTTGGTTGAAAGTGGTTGTGATTCTTTGCTTCTTCGTCTTCTGGTTCTCCACTCGTGGAGTATTTCAGGTCTTTCCCTAGTGGGTGAGACTTTCGGTGTGGAACTTGTGGTGGGCTGAGAGCCAGTGGCGGTTTCCAACTGTACCGACAGTGGAATTGCGTATGATGTCGGACACATCGTGTGTCACGAGGGTGAACTTATTCGTCCTGAGTTGGCCGCCTGCTGTTTGACAATTCCAGCATGCACCATCCTGCCTGAGAGTCAAATTGGCGAACGGGTGCACCTCACACTGAAATCTGCCTAGATTTCAGGGCTCTGATAGGGAAGTTTCCCATCCTCTAATAATCAGAACTCCAGTCCGTGCAAATTGCAAATTTTCTGTGACGTATCAGGAGATTAGAGCTGCCGCAGCGCGCTGCTTCTCGGCCACAGCGTGCAATTTTTTACTGCCGCCTGGATCAAGTTCAAAGAATAAAGTATTGCTGCACAGGCGTAGAGTTGAAACTTCCTGGCAGATTAAAACTGTGTGCCCGACCGAGACTCGAACTCGGGACCTTCGCCTTTCGCGGGCAAGTGCTCTTCCAACTGAGCTACCCAAGCACGACTCACGGCCCGTCCTCACAGCTTTACTTCTGCCAGTACATCGTCTCCTGCCCTCCAAACTTTACGGAAGCTCTCCTACGAACCTGCAGAACTTCGTGGCAGATTATCAGCGCACGCTCCGCTGCAGAGTGAAAATCTCATTCAAGCGTAAAGTTGTTAAATGAGAGGCTCAGCTCCCTGTTCTCCGTGGACCATAGTTTGTGTTATACTTGGCTGTAGTTGATTCCATTTGAATAGAATTCAGCCTCGCAGTGGATTCATATAAACAAAGTCAGTCTGCATTGTCAAAGGGATTATTTCAGGGTAAACTTGTATAGTTTCCACCCCAATGAATGCTTCGCCAATCAAGCAACATCCCTTTTAATGATTTGTATTTGTAATTTTTTGTAAGATTTATCAGCTCGTTGTAGTTATAATAGGATGAATAAAATCTTGTCATTATCGTTTAAACTTAAACACGCCACTGTTCTCATTCACACTCCCTCAGCTATTAACCGTTTCTATTTTTTTGTGGAAACACATGGGTAACCCAGAAATTCAAGATTCAATCTTATTAAATTAGTTATATGAGTTCTGAAAGTGACCGCAGGCATAGGCAACAAGAGTGCCATGATTAAATTCATTAATTTCATAAATAAAAAATTGAGGGTGTAGTTCACGATTTGGTTACTGAGAAGGTAATACTTTTTTATTACTGAATTATGTATCTGAATTACTCGGAGATATATTTATGACAAAAGCAAGCGACAGCTTGGGCTGTACCTGGTTGTGTATGCGATGCGCCATGTAATCAGGACGCTATAATTGTCACTTTCATTGAGGTCAGTGCCTGTTTAAACTAAAAAATATTAATCTGCGATCTTCATGACCTGAACAAATCTATAGTACTAGATTTCTTTATTGAATGGCGTTCCCTAACAACACTTAGGACTTAGGATTTCTGTGAAGTGTCACAAATCTCTGTTTCGGTATTGACAATAACTCACCTGAAATTCATTTTTGTGCGACTGACAGCCACAGAATGACAGCAAAGGATTTTGCGGAAAATATTGCGTCGGGACTCGCCTGCGATGGACTTGTGAAGCTCTGCACGCGCTGTTGCGCTTCTGTTATCATTTGGCCGTCCGCCACTGCGCTTCGTATGAAACTGTGGCGCCTGTCGAGAATCCTTGGCGTTTGATTGACAAATAAATTGGAGTTGTCAGCGAGAAGGAATCTGAATCAGTTGACATTTTGTGCGTCTGCTGTCAGTATGCTTTACCGCTCTTTGAAGTATATGGAACGACCGTCTTATTGCATGCTTTATTGAAAAAGTAGGCTTCTCTCATGATAATGGAGGCGTGTGGTACCCAATTTCGCTATCAATAATGACTGCAACGAAGATGTTTGGTTGCCCTGCCGCCCGGAGCTCTGCCGTTCTACTCCACAACTCGGTTATCGGATTATTCGTGTGATTTGGAAGGGATTCTTCGGGTATTTGTTACATTTTTCTTAACTGCTACCAACCGTGAAATAAAATTTCTTCACTCTTTTCCGCCCCCCCCTCCCCCCTCCTCCTACATTTCCAAGGTTTACTGTTTCTTTCCAAGTGAGAATTATTCCGGAATTTCGTCTAATTCTGTAAATAACCTATGTGAATTAGGAAAACAATCAATTACATGTTCTTGAGCTCTCCTGACAGCTTTTCATAACAATTTGTAATACATGCTCAATTGAAAAGTCAATATAATAAAATTTTCTGGGTTATCACAACTAACTAAATTCTTCAGTTTACATTTAATCTTTCATGGGAATCCAAGCCCAGTGAAGCGAAGCCTTTATGTATTTTCCTACTGCCTCTGTAACTGAGCGGTCAGCATAGATGGCTGCCATGCACAGGACTCGGATTCGATTTCCGGTACTGCCAGGGGTTTTTCCTTGTTGCGAGGATTAGTACAGGGAGCATTCAACCTCGAGCTGCCGACTGAGGAGCTGCACGATTGAAAAGTCGGCCGAGAGAGCGATGTGCTGACGACATACCGCATCAGCACGACGCAGCACGGCAGAGAATGAAACGTCGGCCGGCCGACATTTCTTCTGCCGTAACTGCCTGGACGAGGAGCTCTTATGGTGTAACAGATAACTGTACCCAGCAAAAAGCCAACGGCCTTGCCTCGTTGCTAACAACGGTTCCTGCCCGACCACCGAAGCCAAGCAACGCTGGGTTCAAAAAATGGTTCAAATGGCTCTGAGCACTATGGGACTTAACATCTGAGGTCATCAGTCCCCTAGACTTAGAACGACTTAAACCTAACTAACCTAAGGACGTCACACACATCCATGCCCGAGGCAGGATTCGAACCTACGACCGTAGCAGCAGCGCGGTTCCGGACTGAAGCGCATAGAACCGCTCGGCCACAGCGGCCGGCGCAACGTTGGGCTCCGCTACTAATTGGATGGGTGACCAGGAAAAATCGGGTGCCGCTGGTTATAAGGAGACGCCCTGCGAATGCGTCGTCACACCACAGATTCCAATAAACCATAGTCGTAACGGTTTGTTTTAACCTATTACTCCTCAGGCTTTGAAAGTTACGAGATAGAATTAATAGTACACAGTGATAGATCCAAAGAAGTGCAGCACATTTCACCACGAATTAGCTTAGTAAATCGAAGAGGGTCTGCATACAACTTCGGTTGAAGACGATGGAAGGAAAACAAACGTACGTTCCAAGAGAGGTCAAGGAATGTACGTCTCGCAAAATAACTGTGTCAGTAGAACTAGAGTAGTTCGAGCTAATATGGAGCCAGAATGTATGCAACAGTTTTACATGTGCACTGTTCCAGAATGAAAAAGGGAAAGGGGAAAGGGATAACAGTGTGTGCGGTATCCTCCAACACGCACCGTAGGATGGCGAGAGGAATATAGAGATGTTTCTGCGATGTCGTAATAATTCTCATGGAAGATAGTGAAGGATAAGTATTTCAACTACAGATAATATTATGGAAAGGGTAGTTGGTGCTCACCATACAGCAGAGGTGCTGAGTCTCAGATAGGCACAACAAAAAGACTGTCAGAAAGTAAGCTTTCGGCTAACAAGGCCTTCATCGAAAATAGACAACATACATACACAATCACACTCACGCAAACTCAATCACACACGGATGACCACAGTCTCTGGCTGCTGAGGCCAGACAATTTGAGATAAGGAACTTTGGTACGAATGCACCTGAATCGAAAGTCCCGAAGTTAAACTGTACCAATGAGATACGAGAACCAACAAGTCATACCATGTGTGAACTTGTAACGCCAGAAATGCATATCCTCCTATTTCCATCTATTGTACACTAAATTTTTTCCTTATTTTGTTACCTGAAGATATGACATTTCTGTGTCTTTATATACTGTCATTGTTTTACTATATATATATATATATATATATATATATATATATATATATATATATATATATATATATATATGCATTTATGTCTATGTATAATTGGTTTGTTTTGTAAATACTATTTGTATTTTTACGCTGGGTCTGGCCAGGGAAATCATCTATGCTATCGAACGATTACCTCGATAGGTCGTGTGGAGAACCAATGTGTTTAGGAGCTTTGGTAGCGTACACTCTGCCGCATGGAGCGCGGGCAGAGAAGGTCTGGCTGGAGTAGGGCGGTGGAGCAGGTGTGTTGTGTGACGCTCCCGCGAGTTGCCGCGCTTTCGGGGTTTGGCAGCATGTAATTGCGCTTGACTTGCTATGATAGTTTCTGACACGGTGTCGCGGACGGGAAGTATTAGCTGGCGCACATCAAGAGCCCGTTTCGCCTGGTGACCGTGTCGAGAAGAAGGCGCGCCAACATCCAGCTTCTGCAACAGCGACGGCCGACAATGAGTGACTGTCGCCACCTCCCCGATCGACGACTGCAAACCTTCAATCAACCAACAAGGAAGACTGGAAGCACGTAAAGTTTTAGAACTGTATGGCAGACCTCAGCTTTTCAAACTGTTGCATCACAAAAATACAGCAACTTAGCATGTACGTTTGTTGCTCATTGTCCCAATTGCATTACCAAGCACGGTCCCTTCGTTTTCTGGAATGAACCCGAGTGTCGTTGAAATTCATACGCCAGCTTTGAAGTAATATCATTCCATTTGACTGCTTTTAATTTCAAAGTTCAGTTAAAGTATTCATAGCTGGCCACACTATTTAGATTACACAAGCACAAATTAAGAGTGCGAGTTTTGTTAGCATATTTTAGCTTACCTGTGACTGCAGCTCAGCTTGGTACGTACTAAATTTTACTATTGTTAATTCTTCAGAATCATTTATTCAAGTTCAAAGTTAAATCTCTTATTTCTAAATTGCGTAGATTCAAGTAGCTTTTCAAATGATTGTTGAGGTAGCTCAAGAATAACTTTATTTTACTGCATTTCGTAGTGCTTCAGAAACAAAGCTCACTGTTAATTTCAGGCACTAAATTAACTTTCAGTTTCCCGGTTTTATTAATTCTTTTGCTAAATTAAGTTAGAGTGTAGCGAAATTTATTACTTCTGGCAAACATTAAGTTTTCACACAACATGTGTCAACCTACAGTTGCCACGCTTTTGCTGCTAATTATATGTGCAATAACCTTTCTTTTTCAGTTATTATAGTAGTTGTCCATATGACTGGCGACCGTAATTTTCCCCAAATCTCAAATATCTAATATAACGTCAGTTAATTGTTAACGTAAGGGCCGCACATTTACTATCTTTATTAACTTTACCCTTTTCAAAATTAATTTCCACCAATTTCATTTGCATTTTTCCTTTCATTACGATGTAACCCTTTCCTCCCTCTTTACAGACAGATTAACTTCGGTGACGATTGCTTTTCCCAAATTTCCATAAGGTACACGCGGTTTAATTTTTCACTGCCATTAAGGTCGATAAGTGAGGGGTAGGTTACAAACTGATATTTTATTGTGCAGTTGCTAACATTGTAGAGTGGCCAAACCTGACCAACATTTAGATGTACATCCTGAGGGGTGGGAGAGAAAACTTCAATACTGCACTGCAGGTGACGTGGCCTGCATCTACACAAGTGGAACTAATGTAAGAATCTCTAAGACTGCGGTCTGCGTGGAAGCGTAGAGTCCGAATTTTTATGGTATTCCAGCCTACGCTATCTTTCTGAGAGACAAACCCTCCATGTTACAGGAAGATATTTCACATGATCTCCGTGTACCTATGGAAACCCCTGCTTACTTTGGATATCTGGCTGCTGAACACCTGCAATAGACGTACTCTGAAAAGAGGGTATGAAGAGGAGGATGTGTTTCATGATGAGAGAGATTGCAGACATTGGAGAAAGTAACCCAAACTCAACATAATGCAGGAATGATTTTAGGGAGGAACTTTCTCTGTGAGTTATCTTTTAATGTGGAAGTGATGATGTACAGAAAATGTTGTTACCAAATAATTCAGCTGGTGAGACGAAGAATCTGAGCTGGTTACGTGGATGGATGGAGACACTCATAGCAGTTTTTCAGAACGTGGGAGGGGAGGGGGGACGAGGAGGCGAATAGCAACTTGTAATTTACTGCAGTAATGACTATATAGCACTAAGATAACCGCAAAGTGTCACAGAAACCGGTCGCCTTATATAAATAAAGTGTAGTGATCTAGACATTGTAATAAAGTGCTTTATACATTACTAGATTGTGTTCCTGCACAGTGTAACCATGAAAGAAAAGAAGGGATATAAGGTTAACATTTTGTCGATTATGAGGTCCTTAGAGACGGAACACAAGCCCGAATTAGCGAAGGGTGGGGAGGTAAATGAGACGCGCCCTTTCAAAGGAAACAGCCTGGTATTTGCAGTAAGCGATTTGGGTAAATCACAAGAAGCCTAAATCTGTATGGCTGGGCGAGAATTTTAAACGTCTTCCTCTAGAATGTGAGTGCAGTTTGCCACCCTCTGCGCCAATAATTTAAGCATGTTAAATTTCCTGACCTCTGCGTTTATTGGAAGGTCGTCTAAGATGGCTTGAGCGTGTAAGAGATGAACTGGTGACTGCTGCTGCCACACCAAGAGAGTGTTTTTCTGAATATCATGCAATGACTGGACTGTGGACGGGCCAATCACAACCTGGTAACGTAATGCAGTAAAGAACTCCAGTAACAGCATGCCTGTCGATTTCACAATGACTCAGAATAATTGCTAAAACCTATGAAAAGGGTCCATCAACATATTAACTTTCTGTGGCAGTGTGTGGTGGGAAGTCTGGTACCCCAGCCCGACGTTTCTGAAAGCCCGCCAGAACGCATGGACCTAGGCAACATCCGCTAGGCGGCGCTGCAATAATCAGTTCATCATAACAATAAACCGGATGTAAACAAACACAAACGCGATGACTGGTAAGAAGCCGTAGCACATGTACACTGGTGTCGTTACGCTCTTTGAAGTAGGTCCTACTTATGTATTAGGTATCTTATAACTAAGTTAGGTTAGTTGAAACTCTAAGATAATTAAATGTATTAAGTGCTATCAACGTTTTTCTTAATCAAGCTTTAGTTACGTGGTTTTTATTTCAAAAATCGTGTACAGTCACAGCCTCTGCAGCGTTGTGCTCCGATTGTCGCGCTGTTAATGCGCAGTATTAAAATGGCTGAAGCTGCTTTCTGTTCTGTAGTGAAACATGCGCGTGGCCGACAAATAGGCTGTTCTTAAAGTTCTTCATAAATTTAAGGAAGAAATCGGCTTTGAAGTTTTCCCAGTGTTGTATATACTGCAGTTAATAAGCAATTGCAGATTAGACGTGTAACGTACTGGATATTTAAACCACTTACGATTATTCGTGCATTCGTTCAAATCTCCCTAGTATCAGTTTCTTTCTCGTTCAATTTGAAATACCTACATCTCGTAATTATAAAGCTCATCATAATTTTTTTATGAATAACGCACCTCTTCTTGTTTCTAATGACATACTGGAAGCGAAATTCCTGCTTTCATTTCAAATACAAATTCTTAATTACCGATGTTTTATGGAAGACTGTTCACAAAAGTTATTTAAATTAAGAAAACATAACAATTTAATTTTTTAAGGCAAAAATGAAGAATCAAATCCTCTTTACTTGGACTATGTCCATCTTTTTATACCACAGAGGTAGATAAGAATCGTAGACACACGAAAAACAGTCATTGTCACAGTATCAAGCACATCATACAAATACTGCATTTTTACATTTGATACTGTACGCTTACAATATGAACCCAACAGAACTGATCTGGAGCAAAGCTGCGGAACTGATCTGGAGCAAAGCTGCGGGATTTGGCCCGAGGAGTAACAAGACTGTTAAGCTGCCAGACATACTGGAACTAAGGCACGCAGCTTTTTCACACATCACTGCCGAACGTTGGCGGCATATAGAACGGCTCGTTATAAAAGAAGAGAAAATACTGCCCCTGGTTGGCTTTCTGAATTCTGTTTGATAAGCTCGTTATCAACGTAACATGTGGCACTTCCAGAACTCAAATGTATTTCTCGTATTCGGATAAGGAAGGAGCTAAGAGACTACCAGACGAATGACTGTAAGTAATACGTTCAGTGGCTTCCACATCTACATCTACATCCATACTCCGCAAGCCACCTGACGGTGTGTGGCGGAGTGGTACTTTGAGTACCTCTATCGGTTCTCCCTTCTAATTCAGTCTCGTATTGATCGTGGAAAGAAAGATTGTCGGTATGCCTCTGTGTGGGCTCTAATCTCTCTGATTTTATCCTCATGGTCTCTTCGCGAGATATACGTGAGATGGAGCAATATACTGCTTGACTCCTCGGTGAAGGTATGTTCTCGAAACTTCAACAAAAGCCCGTACCGAGCTACTGAGCGTCTTTCACTGGAGTTTATCTACCATCTCCGTAACGCTTTCGCGATTACTAAAAGATCCTGTAACGAAGCGCGCTGCTCTCCGTTGGATTTTCTCTATCTCTTCTATCAACACTATCTGGTACGGTTCCCACACCGGTGAGCAGTAGTCAAGCAGTTGGCGAACAAGCGTACTGTAACCTACTTCCTTTGTTTTTGGATTGCATTTCCTTAGGATTCTTCCAATGAATCTGTCTGGCATCTGCTTTACCGAAGATTAATTTTATATGGTCGTTCCATTTCAAATCACTCCTAATGCCTACTCTCAGATAATTTATGGAATTAACTGCTTCCAGTTGCTGACCTGCTATATTGTAGCTAAATGATAAAGGATCTTTCTTTCTATGTATTCGCAGTACATTACACTTGTCTACATTGAGATTCAATTGCCATTCCCTGCACAATACGTCAATTCGTTGCAGATCCTCCTGCATTTCAGTACAATTTTCCATTGTTACAACCTCTCGATATACTACAGTATCATCTGCAAAAACCCCAGTGAACTTCCGATGTTATCCACAAGGACATTTATGTATATTGTGAATAGCAACGGTCCTACGACACTCCCCTGCGGCACACCTGAAATCACTATTACTTCGGAAGACTTCTCTCCATTGAGAATGACATGCTGCGTTCTGTTATCTAGGAATTCTTCAATCCAATCACACAATTGGTCTGATAGTCCACATGCTCTTACTTTGTTCATTAAACGACTGTGGGGAACTGTATCAAACGCCTTGCGGAAGTCAAGAAACGCGCCATCTACCTGGGAACCCGTGTCTATGGCCCTCTGAGGCTCGTGGACGAATAGCGAGAGCTGGGTTTCACACGATCGTCTTTTTCGAAATGACCATTCCTACAGAGTATATTTCTAGTTTCCAGAAAAGCCATTATACCCGAACATAATACGTTTTCCAAAATTCTACAGCTGATCGACGTTAGAGATATAGGTCTATAGTTCTGCACATCTGTTAGACGTCCCTTCTTGAAAACGAGGATGACCTGTGCCCTTTTCCAATCTTTTGGAACGCTACGCTCTTCTAGAGACCTACGGTACACCGCTGCAAGAAGGGGGACAAATTCCTTCGCGTACTCTGTGTAAAATCGAACTGGTATCCCATCAGGTTCCGCGGCCTTTCCTCTTTTGAGCGATTTTAATTGTTTTAATATTTAATCATACGGTGAAATCCTTCAGCACTTTCTTGCGTTACACACAGCTTATGCAGAAAAATTAAGTCAGGAATTTTAATCAAGCTTTGTTTTTAATTACAGTAGTACATAACGTAAAAACGAGAACGTGTTCCGGTTTTCGTCTAGTCGTCTACGGAGCGTATTGTGGGAAATTTGCATTGTATTATTTCTTGCTGCGTAAAAATTAAATGACATCCGAAGCTCTATTACTCCAGTGCTCGTCTCTTTTTACGTGTGCACTGCAGCTGGCCACGTCACTGCAGGCTAACTGTACCAGCTGACCGGCCAGTGGTGTCCAAGTTAAATTCGCCGGTAAAGCTGTTGTCCCTTATTTTCGCTACGAGGATTTGTGCTCCGGAATACCTGGACGCCGAGTTAAAACATCTAAAGCAGGCTTTTGAGAAGAATGGGAACTCTAGTAAGGAAATAATTGGAGTTTTGCGACCGAATAACAGCAGGCCTAAGGACAAAGATAGGACACAGCGATGGAAGAACACGGTTTCTCTACCTTTCATCAAAAAAGTAACGGATGAAATTGGCAAGGTTTTAAGGAAACATAGCCTTCGACCGATTTTCAGACCAACTAAGAAAATAGGCCAAGCACTTCGCTCCGTTAAGGATAAACGTCCTACTCTGTCTGCAAGTAGTGTATACAAGATTCCGTGTACATGTCGTAGGGTCTACATTGGAACTACAAAGAGAAGCGCGAATACACTGTTGAAGGAACATAAAAGTCTGTGCCGACTAGGGAAAACAGACAAGTCAGCCGTGGCGGAACATGCTCTTCAGCCGGGTGATCACATAGTGAAATTTTCGGAAATTGAAGTTTTATGACGAACTATTATCCACGGCTATATAGAGAAGCCATCGAAATATATAAACATGGTGATAATTTTAAAAGAAAAGAAGAAACTATGAAACTCAGCGATATATGGACAGTGGCGCTACAGAATCGATCAGAAGTTTTTATCTTTGACGTACTATGATCGACAGTTATATTTTATACTTGACAAGGTTCATCTCTGCTATCACGTGAAATCCAGACCACGCCCACTTTCCACGGTATTTAGGCCGTTCTTCGACGTCCGACTCGTCAGTCGGCAAGACGCAGCACAACCAGGAGTACCTCTGAAGATGTCCAACGTAGCTTTGGACGAAACGTCAGGGATTGAAGAGTTCCATGGACCACGGCCATACAACCCGGAAGAATTCTCGCCAGCTGAAACATCGGTCGTGAAAGCCTTCATTGTATGTTTCATAATTACGTTTTTGTGAAACACAAATAAACTAGCTATTTACGGAAATACAATAACTGCAATGCACTGTATTTTCATTCCTTCAACTGACAAACCTTATCTTTCTATTTGTCATTAATTGTATATCCTGCATTCAAGTGGAATTATTTTAAATCAGTAAATGAAAATCAACATTGATTGCATTGATGGCATTAAAATTTCAACATTGTGGCTTGTAATGAACGTTACACCGACATGAAGAGTATTATGTGACTGCTTCTGGGAATCAATATCATTTCAGTGCAGCAACGCAGTGTAGGTAGGAGCAACACCATCTTCAGCCTGTGTTCAAGGAAATATTATTCAATGGTCAGCCGTGGTAAAAATTGCTGTTTTGAAGAGCCCGCCGCAGCGCGTAGTGTGAAGCAGTCGCCCTCCGTTTCTGGCGGTGGCGCCGCTGTGGCAATCGCAGCTTTGGTGTCTCCCTCTGGTGGCAAAGGGGAAAGGTTGCCTGTTCAAGAGCATTTAAGGGGCGCTATGAGCTCGCCAGAGGGTCAGTCTGAGTGAGTCTGGAGTCCGTCTGGGTCTGTCTCTCGTCCGCATTTCTTAGGCAGTTAGTGTCTGTCTGTCATCCGGAGTGCTAATATGTCTGTCGTTAGGATCAACCATTAAACCTGGCAAAATGAGAGTCTTTCCACTCCGCCAGTAAGAGAGCTCAGCGAGTGGTCGCCCGGTCGGTTGCTGCATCTGAATCTGCGCGTTCGGGCGCCAATCTGCTCGAGTTTGCTCAGGCAATGGTCATTGGCGGTTGGATCGATCGCTTGGTCAGTCGCGCAGTGAGACACAAGATGGCTTGTCCGTCTTGAGCGTAGGCGCATATGAGGTCGCCACGTGAGTCCAGTAGGCCCCGGCGTATAGCGAGGGGTAGTGACTTCGCGGTCGACACGAGAGCAACAGGAGTCAACCCAAATCAGTCTGGCCAGGACGAGCTGCGACGCCGTGAGACGGGAGATCGGCGCGCCTTCCTGCGTCCGCTGAAGTGGCTGACAGCGGACGGTTCTGGAGCGCGATTTGGGGGTGCTGCGCCAAGTCTTCTCGAGAAATCACAGTTTATTAGAAGTTAGTGATTGGTGATATGTTGTTTGATTTGCTCTTGTTAAATTCTACTTGTTTTCTTGGTGAGGTCACCAGCAGTTTTGCTTTGAGGTCGTCCCACCATTCTTCTCCGTTTGCCCACCCTCGGGAAGGTGGTTGTTTATAAACTGGGTGGTCTGTTTTTCCCTTGTGGAGTAGAGGTGGGTTAGAGCAACCTGCGGTTAGGGTTGTTTGGTAATATCCCTATCAATCTACTGTACGTTAGTAGCTGCCTCTGTCATGTTTGTCGGATTTGGTGTGTTAACGAATTTATTGCTTGGAGTGTAACGGCCTAACACCTGAAATATGTTTTGATCTTTGGAAACTTCGATATTACTGCCTATGATCTTGAGAGTGGTATCTGTGTACTATAGAGCGTCTTAACTGTTGTTTGGCCAACCTTGTAGAATTTTATATACGATTGCATTTCATGGGCTTTTACTTAAATGGTCATTTTAGTATATAAAGTTGCCACCCTTCCACCGTAAGACCTTTCTTGGAAGTTAAAATCAAGTTGCACCTTCGGTGGCAAGTTAATCTTTTAATTTTAGTGTTTTGTACCATTTCCATCCCTCCTATGGGGTGCATAGTTTGTGTGCTTGTGTGAATTGTTAAAACTTTTACTTTAAGGTAGTCTGATGTGTTGCAGATTTGCACCTGTGTAGTCTTTCAGAGGTTGTTGGGAGCAGTCGTGACTACAGCTGTGTCAAAAGGGAGCGACAAGTTTCTCAGCCCAAAAGCTCATACACTCAAAAATTTGTTTCTTTCTGCCTCTGAATAAATTGTAACTTGATATTTAGAGGGTGCTTTCTGCTTATAATTTTAAATCTGTTTTTAAAGAAAAGGGCTTTTAGGAATAAAATTCCCATTTGTTAAAAGCAATTTCATTTTGATTTCATCAGTTACTCCCTGGCAACTACTTCCACGCTCACATAGTGGGATTAAATGTGTTAATGTTCTTGATGAATCGTTAGTAAATAAAATAAATTCTTAAGAAAAGTTTTGAAAGTAAATTCACGGTTCAAATGGGTTTCTTATTCAGAAGTCGCATCTGAGTGTTGTTTGTTTCTGGGAAGATCGTGTTATACTGAGTGTAAGGAGGAGAAGCATTTACCAGCATGTGCCGAAATTTTATAATGGCAGAATCATGGCCTATTGAGACTTGTCGTTCACTGTTCGGCGATATTGCTTTTCCCATTGTTTGAGATCCCACGACTGCCATGCTAATATGGAATCGATATGTTCAGGACGCCAGTGCTCAACGCCATACAGAATCTCGAAAGCCCCACGAGTTTGGCGCATGAAAGGGGGACGCATAATGTCGCTTGGCCGTGCAGCCTCGTACAGCGTCACGTATATTGAGTCAGGATATGGGCTTATTTGTAGTAAGCTCAGGTGTCCACACGGACAGCGCGACGGGTCCTGGGGAACACCACACACTGTCACCACGGTTCTCCATTACGGTTGTCCTTGTCACAGCAGCAGGGAGAGGCGCCCCGAAAATGGAGCACCCAACGGCCATAATGCACGCAGGAGTGGCACCACATCGTCTTCTCAGACGAGTCGTGGTTCGGCTTTCAGCATCATGATAGACACATTAGTTTGCGGAACCTGAGAGCACAATGTTCACGGATGAGCCTAAACATTATGACTACCACCTCAACAGCCTGTTTGTTCAGCTTTGGAACGAAATACATCACTGATACTGTGTATCAAAGATCCGACACTTTGTTGGTAGGTTTGCGTTGGTATGTGTCATTATATGTCTAAGCACAGTTCATTAATTCGCGTAAATAACGGGCTGCCGAAATGCGTACGCGGTGACGGCGCCCGATAGCAATCCAAACGAGTTCCACAGGAATTTGGTCACCGAAATATCAACTTGAGTTCACTACAATGCTCGACAAACCACTGTAGCATAGTTATGGATCCGAAACACGGACAATTATACGGCTGAAAGATGAAAAATTGGAAATTTGTGGTAAGTTCTATGGGACCAAACTGCTGAGATCATCGGTCCCTAGGCTTCCACACTACTTAATCTAGCTTAAACTAACTTGCACTAAGTACAACACACACCCTTGCCCAAGGGAGCACTCGAACCTCCGACGGGGGGAGCCGCACTATCCGTGGCATGGTGACCGAGACTGCACGGCTACCCCGCGTGGCTGAAAGATGACATCGCCGTCAGGAAATATATCAAGTATCAAGGGAAGCAAAGGGTTCGCAGCTGTCAGTTGTCTTCGATTACAACCACAGGTCTCATAGAAGCGCAGGAGAATGTCTCCCATAGCGTAAAACTACTCTTATCAGCCTGTGTCCATGGCGCAGTACACGTTCCGAGCCCCCATTGAGCTCGATGACAGCGTCTGTGGAGATGACTAGAGTAGCAAAAACATGATCCACGCGATGAGCCGACACTTTACATTGATCGACGGTCCAATCTCAATGGTCCCGTGATCGACGGTCGAGCCCCGATGGTCCCACACCCACTGCAATCATAATCGATGGCGTCGCTGGGTCAACATGTTAATACGTAGGGGTGGTCTGCTATGAAGCTCCCTGTCTGACAATGTACGATGAATGGTGTGCTCCAAAATACTGGTGCGTGCACTGGCATTGTGATCTTTTGGCAGAGATGCAACAGATCACCATCTATCCTAATTTACAGAGCAGAGAAGCATCCTAACCCCATGTTCTGTGAAGAGAGTTGTACGTCCAACCATTTAGTGCCTAGTGGTAGTTTGTCCTTCCAGCTCTCTCCATAGTAGCAGGTAAACATTCTACCACTTTCGCCGTTTTCGAGATACCCGTTCACAGACTCTGTATAATAATAATCTGCCCTTGTCAAAGTCGCTTATCTCAATGGATTTCCCCATTTGCAGGCCACATCTTTGCTAGGGTGGTCCCCCATCTACGTCTGCTCCGCTTATGTACTTTTGTTACCGCATCACGTGGACGCAACGCCACCAGGCGGTATGCAACGTCTCGGTGGGCAATGGTCATAATGTCTTGGCTTATCTGTGTATGTTGCCAGCATCCATTTGGCATCAGCATATGGGTTCAGTTTTCTGACATGATGGTGTGGGGTGCCATTGGGTACACAACACGATCACGTGCTGTTCACACAGCTGGATATCTGGGCAGCAGGTGGTGCATTTCTGGCATGAAACGCTGTTCGCTACCTTCGATGTCCCCATGAGGTTATCTTTCAACAGGGCATCTGAAGGTAGTCCAAGATTCCAAGTTGCCCATGCCATCCTGACCTGCCTCGATACAGAGATTTATTTATACACTGGTACCTATAACTTAAGCAAAGACTGTATTGATTCTTACACAAATTATGCAGTACAGCATTGCGAAGCCTAATGCAGGATTGGCTCAGGTGACTGTTAACATATGGGGGTTATGTAGTGATTTTACTAAAGAGGATCAGGTAGTGTTTGTGGGTGGGGCTGGTAATAGTATTGATAGGGATGGGGAGTGTGACATAGATGGTGACCTGTAAAAGATAGCCACTGAGACTGGCAACACGAATGTGCATTTCGTGAATTGTTTCAGCGTCACAATCGGCCTCATCTTAATACAGCCGTCAGGCTTAATAACATGAGACTTGAGGGTGCGCTGATGACAGAAGGCATGAGTCACATTTCAGTGGTGTCGGTGAAGTCTATCAGCAGGACGGGTTTCACTAGACATGGCCTGCACCTCAACAGGTATGGGAAGGGGAGGTTGGCAAAGCTTATAGGTGACAGCATAGGTGGGGGTGGTGGGATCACTCATGGGAAAATTCCTGCAGTAGTGGGTGTTAGAGCTGCACCTTTTTTAGATTGAAGTCAGCTGATAGGTATTCCTGCTTAAGGGAAGTCTCTCTAACAAAGGAACCACTTTTGACAAAGCATAGGTATCAGAGTAATGAGGGAATTAGTATATTTCAAAAAGTTATACAAGGTATTAGAGATAAAGTTAGTGAACTGCTTATAGATGTTGACTCTGAAATTATTGGTATATCTGAAAACTTCTTAAATAAGGAGATAATTCAGAGGCTTCCTGTACCAGGATACAGGTTGGCTGGCAGCTTTTCTAGGAGCTCTTTGCGGTGTGGGGGAGTAGCCATGTATGTGAAAAACGGCATCCCATTTGAGTCAATTTCAAAGTAATGCACTGAAAAGGTGTTTGAATGTTGGGCAGGTGTGGTTAAATTTAATGGAGCTAAACTTCTAACTGTTGTTATTTATAGATCCCCAGACTAGGACTTCACAACATTTTTGCTAAAGCTAGAGGAGGTTCTTGGTTCACTTTATAGGAAATACAAAAAGTTAGTTATATGTGGTGACTTCAACATTAATTGTATAAGTGATTGTGCAAGGAAAAGGATGCTGGTAGACCTCCTTAATTCATATAATCTTATGCAAACCGTATTCTTTCCAACGAGAGTGCAAGGGAACAGTAGAACAACCATAGACAACATTTTTGTTCATTCTTCATTACTAGAAGGGCATTCTGTTAGCAAAAAGGTGAATGGCCTTTCAGATCATGATGCACAAATTTTAACTCTAAAAGATTTTTGTGCTGCAACACATGTCAAATATAGTTATCAACTGTTTAGGAAAGCTGATCCAATTGCTGTAGAGACCTTTGTAAACCCTATCAAGGAACAAGAGTGACAAGACGTTTATAGCGCTGACACAGTAGATGATAAATATAATGCTTTTCTCAAGACTTTTATCGTGCTCTTTGAAAGTTGCTTTCCGTTAGAACGTTCAAAACAGGGTACTAGCACAAACAGGCAGCCTGGGTGGCTGACTAGAGGGATAGGAATATCCTGTAGAACAAAGTGGCAATTATATCAAAACGTTAGAAACAGTCAAAATCTAAATGCAGCAGCCCATTACAAACAGTATTGTAAGGTGCTTCAGAAAGTAATTAGGAAGGCAAAAAGTATGTGGTATGCAGATAGAATAGCTAAGTCTCAGGATAAAATTAAAACCATATGGTCAGTCATAAAGGAAGTGGCTGATCTGCAGAGACAGGTCGTGGATATAGAATCAGTGCATAGTGGGAATGTCCGTGTTACTGATAAGTCGCATTATGTACAGTATTTAATAATCACTTTCTGAATATAGCAGGTGAACTAAATAGAAACCTAGTCCCAACAGGGAATCATATACCGCTTGTAGAAAAAAGTGTTCCGAGACTGTTACCTGAAATGCTCCTCCATGATACTGACAAGAGGGAGATTGAGTTAATAATTAAATCACTAAAGGCCAAGAACTCTCATGGATATGACGGGGTATCTAGCAGAATACTGAAGTATTGTTCTATGTATGTTAGCCCAGTGCTTAGCCATATCTGTAACTTTTCCTTTAGGAGTGGTCGGTTTCCTGACCGATTAAAGTACTCGGTAGTGAAGCCACTTTATAAAAAGGGAGACAGGGCTAATGTTGACAATTATAGACCTATTTCTATGCCATCGGTGTTTGCTAAAGTTATCGAGAAGGTTGTATATACAAGGTTACTGGAGCATTTAAATTCACATAATTTGCTGTCAAATGTACAGTTTGGTTTTAGAAGTGGTTTAACAACTGAAAATGCTATATTCTCTTTTCTCCATGAGGTTTTGGACGGATTAAATAAAAGGTTGCGAACGCTAGGTGTTTTCTTTGATTTAACGAAGGCTTTTGACTGTGTTGACCACAAAATATTACTGCAGAAGTTGGACCATTATGGAGTAAGGGGAGTAGCTTACAATTGGTTCGCCTCTTACTTTAAGAACAGAAAGCAGAAGGTAATTCTCCGCAATATTGAGAGTGGTAGTGGTGTTCAGTCCCAGTGGGGCACTGATAAGTGGGGTGTTCCCCAAGGATCGGTGCTGGGGCCACTGCTGTTTCTTATTTATATAAATGATATGCCTTCTAGTATTACAGGTGATCCAAAAATATTTCTGTTTGCTGATGACACCAGCTTCGTAGTGAAGGATCTCGTGTGTAATATTGAAACAGTATCAAATAATGTAGTTCATGAAATAAGTTTGTGGCTTGTGGAAAATAATTTGATGCTAAATCACAGTAAGACTCAGTTTTTACAGTTTCTAACTCACAATTCAACAAGAACCGATATTTTGATCAGACAGAATGGGCATATTATAAGCGAGATGGAACAGTTCAAGTTCCTAGGCGTTCGGATAGATAGTAAACTGTTGTGGAAAGCCCACGTCCGGGATCTTGTTCAGAAACTAAATGCCGCTTTATTTACCATTAGAACAGTATCTAAAATAAGTGACACTTCAACACGAAAAGTAGTCTACTTGGTATATTTTCATACACTTATGTCGTATGGTATAATTTTTTGGGGTAATTCTTCTGATTCAAAAATGGTATTTTTGGCTCAAAAACGGGCTGTTCGAGCTACATGTGGTGTATGTTCGAGAATCTATTGTCGACCCTTATTCAATAGTCCGGGAATTCTGACATTGCCCTCGCAGTATATGTTTTCTTTCATGTTGTTTGTTGTTAGCAATATTAGCCTATTCCCAAGAGTTAGCAGATTTCACTCAGTTAATACTAGGCAGAAATCAAATCTGCATGTGGAATGCACTTCCTTGATTCTTGTGTAGAAAGGAGTGCAGTATTCTGCTGCATCCATTTTCAATAAGCTACCACAAGAACTCAAAAATCTTAGCAGTAGCCCAAACTCTTTTAAGTCTAAACTGAAGAGTTTCCTCACGGCTCACTCCTTCTATTCTGTCGAGGAGCTCCGGGAAGAGATAAAAAAATTAAGCAAATTCCAGTGTTACATTGTTGACTTTCTTTATTTAAACTTAAGACTTATCACCTGAATATGTTTTTTATATTTAATTTTATCTGTTTCTACTATCGTGTTATAATTCTATGTATGGACTCGTTCCATGACCATGGAGACTTCTCCTTAATTTGGTCCCACGGAACAATAAACAAATAAATAAAAAAATAAACTTAATTTTATCCAACACAATACTGCCTCCTATCACCATAACTATTTCTGCTTGTAATAATATAATGTGAATCACCTAAAACTTCCATAAAAAATATTGCGGAAATGGAAAGTGCTACTGACACTTGGTATTCACAGAATGGATAGGTAGTCAGGGACCTGTATTTTCAGTTGATCAACAGTTTGTAACAATACTTTTTTGCAAATGTACACTTTATTAACTGAAATAATGCCTATTGACTTTAACAGACTAAAATCATTAACAGACTAGAATTAGGGCAAATTAGAATGTCAGTGGTGTTTGCTGTATGATTCTAGTGCGAGTCGTTTACGAGATACCATCTTTTGAAAAGTTCCCACACCGACTCTTACACAATACCTGGGGTAGCACACACTACAGAACAAACAACTGCCTAGACGACTTATGTGTATTCTGATCAGTAACAAGACAATTGACCATCAAAGATTATGTTCAAAATGACCGCTGGCAGTGGCAATACACACTTCCAATACGGTACTGACCAACTGCTGCACATGTGCTAGCATTTTGGGGGAGATGCCTGAGGAGGCTGCAGTAATACTTTAGTAGATATCATCGGGTGTATGATCTACTAGACAGCGTCTTTCAGTTTTCCCCACAGGAAAAAGTCCACAGGGTCAAATCCAGGGATTAGGCCAGCCAAAGTAAGTAGTAGGGTAATGGGAGCATCACCTGACTCTTCATTGTTGCCAAATTTATTCAAGATGGAATAGGGGCATATCTTCACTTTGCATTGTTGACAAATTTATTCAAGATGGCGGACCCTACCCACACCTGTCTCCCTCCTGTTACCCTAATGTTCTGTTAATTGATTTATGAAACTCTGGGGTTGATTTGTGATCCCTGGGGATAATCTATCCCTCTACCCCTCCACCTTCCCCACCTCTCAGAAAAATCACCAATCCCTCCTTCCTCCCATTTGCCAACAGAAGCACACATTTGATATCGAATTTATTGAGCAGTTAATTAAATCAATAAATTAGTTAACTCCTCCACCTCAGGGAAATCCTCCAGTCCCCCTCTCCTCCTCCACTTCCCCTCCCCTCCATCATCTGGAAAATGGTGGGAAAAAATTCAGCCTGTGCTGGATAGAAAGGATCTCACAATGCGAAATTTAAATCAGTGTCAGTGACATAGCAGAGGATGTACTGTTTATTTATAAAATTCAGTTTTCAGGGATTGGATCTCTCTTTTTGGTTGAAAACGCTCATCATTCTCTGTTGTTTATTTAATTTCGAAAGATACAGGTCTTGTTAAATACATTTAAAAAAAGTTATTAAATACATCAATACATCACTGTTTCTCTGACTGCGCAAGGAATACCTCATGAAACCTGTGTCAACATAATTCACCACATGTAATTACACTGTCAAAAACCTCCTTATCACGTCTCTGTGTGCGCCACACTGCACCACATGCGCTAGACTGTCGGCAACCATTTGAGTCCAGAGCACTGGACTAGAGGCCCTGTCGCCTGTGGAGGAATCTGTGACACAGGATGTCGGCTTCCTTTGAAATTTGATGCCAGACTCACTATTTGTTTTGTTTCCAAACACACACCTGCCACACCAGGTCAGTGCAAGCACTGCTCTATGCGCTCACCCTCCCCCTCGCTAATCTGGTTACATCCTGTCACACAAAGCATCAGGTGGCAGGGACTCTTTGATATTGACACTTGGGAAATTCCTTTCGAAACCCATGCTCTCTCTCCCTCCCTCCCTCTCTCTCTCTCTCTAAGTGCCTACTTCGTGCCCAGCAAGTGCCTGTTGTGCACCCCACTAACCCCTCTCTTATCCTGAACAAGGTAGTTGATATCTCATAAACCACTAGTCCTTCCCAAAATGCTGGACTGTGGGTGACTTGGAAATAGTCCATTTACGCTATCCCCACTCAATCAAAGTGATTGACTAATCAATTAAATCGGTATTCTCTGTGTGGGACAGTTTTTCCTTGCTTCCTATTGGTGTATATTAGGACTGACATATTTGGCAGAAAATTCTGGGCTGTCAGGGATTCGACCCCGCAATCGCCTGGTTTCCAAATTCTAAGTTTCTGGATTTTTCTTGCATACCGTTGGTGGATTGATGGATACTGCCGGGAAATGCATTATGTTGAATATAGCTGAAAATGGTAGTGAGAATTTCAAAATTTCAAATCAGCTGAGCTATGTCCTTAAGCAATTCCACTGTACGAAACAATGAATTGATCAATCAGGAATTGGCCATCGTATTTGGAAGCTGTGCTGTATAAAATGATAGTTGTAATTTCAAATTTCGGCGAGAGTTCATGCTATCACGTTTGTGTGATTCCTAACCACCTACAGCTCTGCTGACTGTATATTTTAAACCACTATAGAATTCCCAAATTGGTTCTCTCTTCTACACCAGGAAGAAGAAGGGCAATGCGATTTTTTACAACCACCTTCCACAATGTTCTACGGACCTAGAACAATCTCACACTAGATGTTAATAAACCATGACTAGAGAATCGAGTGCAAACAACATGAATACCATCGATCCTACTGAGCGCCAAAAGGTGGTGGGGGTGGAGTGTTTATTTCGCCGAGGAGAGTCTCTGCTCTACGATGTCATGCAATGGGTGCTGCTATACCGGTAGTGACTAGGTGATGTTATAAAAACTGTTTTCGGCTTATCTTCCGGGCACACTTCATCCTGGTGATATTTACTCCTTAAATCTATCGCAGAAAAGAATTAACATTGTTCCATGTTATTCAAGCTTCAGTTATATTTGGAATCAGACATGCATCAGTTACTGTACGTTCATTTAAAAATCTATAATGATCATAGAATCTATATTTTTTCGTTCCATGAAGTGCTGTGGCTATACCCTCAGGGTTTTTAATTCCAAACCGCCGTGAAAAATCTGGTGGATACGTCTGAGAAACACGTCCAACACTCATTTTCCGCTTCTTTGAGAAACACTCTGTCCCCATCTGATTTTTGCGTCTGTTCGTAAGTTTGTGCATTAATTTTTCGCAATCTCTCAGAAAACGATTCCACTGTTTCATTCACCTTTTGAGCTAAATTGTTGAGTTTCTCCCAAAAGATCGTGTAGTATTCTGTTTCCTATACCTCTGACGCAAACCGTCTGCTAACTCATTGAATGTGGACACATTGTTCAGCACTTCATGATACGAGGTATAGGTTTTCACCTCGCCCGTGATACGTAGCTTGGCCATCCGCAGTCGTGTTTCGTCTGACCAGCTACTTAACGCTATCGTGGCTAATTTCTACAGACACAGAAACATCCTCTGTTGTTCTGGCGGAGAAGAGAGTTATTAGGTTTGCGCCTGAAGGATTAATGAGTGACGAAGGAGCGTTCACTACTGTTTTAGTCTCACACGGACGCGATTAAGGCTGTTCTGCAAATAACGATTTCTCTTGTTGTGTTAGCTGTTCGTTAAGTGTTTTCTGCTGTTCATTACCGTCCACCAATTGCTCTGTAGGAAGCGTCTGTCGCCTCGTTAGTGCTAGCTGCCCGTGTTTGTGCCATTTTAGGCAGTTTATCTTACCCTCTTCTACACGACTCAAATTAGTATTTCTTACAAAAATAGCTGAATAGCCACCGTTGCAAAAACAAAGCAGTTACATTTACTTCCTATGCCTAATCATTATCCAACAACACTATATTTTCTACGAGTAGAATATGTCGCTGGTACAGATCTATCACACAGCGCACTTTGTCCCGTTTAATTACAGATTTTGCAGTGTGGAGCAAGATACTATTGTCGACTGTTACCCTGGAACTGCGATACATTTGCCAGTTCTCTCGTTCTATACAAGGTTATTTCAATGTCCTTAAGTCCTAATCTGGACATAGTAAAGAAAAAAATTGTTCTTTTGAGAACAAATAACAAAGGTTCTGGTAACCTATTAGGGAAAGTGGGACCGGAGCCGGGCATGAAGTACTTGGCTAGTGATAACAAAACCAACAGGTGTACGGGAATCTAATATCGTTTATTCTTTTTAACGCTTGCTACCAGTTCATCAGGCCTCAAGCGTAACCTGCCATCCACAGCCGTAATGAGAAAGACCAACAAAGTCTTCAAATGCCAACAGTTACCAAACATGTACGCCACCATGTGCGACGAACAGGGTCGTATGCAGCGGGGCCAAAATTAACTAGATTCCGTACCTTCGTAGCAGTAATAAACCCAACATGGTCCACCATTTTAATTTTTCCCACTGCGTACGACTCTGTTCTTCGCACATGCTGTCGTACATGCTTGATAACTGTTTCAGTTTGAAGACTTTGCTGCTCTTTCTCACTGCGGCTTTGGATGGCAGGTTACGCTTGGGGCCTGAAGATGACACCATTTAGTGTCGAAACTAGTAGCATGTGTCAAAAAGAATAAACGACGTTGGATTCGAACAAAGCTGTTGGTTTTGTTATCATTATTCAAGTAGTAACAAAGGCTTCTCTTTGACTCACCCTCTGTGGCTGTTGCTGATGTTGGTGTGCCAGATCGTTGGAGGGCAGCCAAATCTTACTGGTGCTGATCGAGTGCCAAAAGCTAGTGGGGGTGGAGCAATCAAACTCTTGGTAGCCATTGTTGTGTCCTACACAGTACCTCTTAAGTAATGTTACGGGAGTAGCGAAGGCAATGTTCTGACCTTTTTACGCTGAGTTGCTTGCAGTCTGTTTTAAGAGCGTCAAAGTGGCTGTTTTGCGTGACACAGTATCGGTGTTGGAACGTTTACACTTGTCCGTAGGCGGATCGTGACATTTGCGTGTGGCTGCGTAACGCAAGCTGTTGGAAAAATTTTTACTCTCGCGTTCCCTCACCAGTTTTGTCGTCTAACAATGCGATTTTTTACAACCAACCTCCGCAATGTTCGACATTCCCTGACGGTCAGTCATGAGGTCTGGCGGATGTTAGTTTAGGTGTGGGTGTTCCTTACCGTTTCCACTCCACACTAACATTACCAACAGTCCATTTGGACAGCTTCAGAAATGTAGAAATGTCCCCGAAGGATTTGTTTCACAGGTGGCACCCAACAAGTAGCCGCAGTTCGAAATTACTGTGCTCACCTGATCGACAAATTCTGCTGGTACTGCTTCTGTACCAACAGAACACGAGGTCTGTTCAAAAAATTCTGTAACTTCGTCCACAATTTTTTTCTACGCTTGCCTTTTACTTATTGTGCATGGTCTCCTTCGAAATACTCTCCCCCACAATTGATACACCGGTCCCAACGCTATTTCCACTTCCGGAAGCAGTCTTTGCGCGCCTTTTGCTGTATAGCGCCAAGTGCCCTCTGTTTATTTGCTATTATCACGTCTACCGTTGCAAATCTTCGTTCTTTCAACGGAGTTTTAAACTCTGAAAAAAAAAGTTCGCAAGTGTTTGGAGAGTACGGACAATGAGGCAGCACAGTAATTTCGGGTTTTGCGCAATAATCGCGCACCAACAGGGATGAATGTGCGGATATGTTACCGTACTCCAAGAGCCATGAATTATATCTCTACATTTCAAGCCATTTTCTTCTCACATTTCCTCACAGGCGTCGCAACACATCCTGATAGTACCATCGATTATAGTTTATTTCTGTGGCACGAATTCATGATGAACTAATACTTCAAAGTCAAAGAAAACTATCAGGATGGGTTTGATGTATGACCTGACCCGACGAGCTTCTTTTGGTCTTTGAGAACGTTCCCCTGTCCATTGTGAAGACTCAACCAGTTCTGATTACTATATCAGTGAGGGTTGGAACGTGCATCGGTAAGACAGATTAGACACCGTAGGAGGTGGTGTATTCATTGCAGTTAACAAAAATATTGTCTACTGAGGTCGAAGTAGAGTGTGATTGTGAAGTTATCTGGACACGTTTAACAGGGCTAGGGGAAATAAAATTAATTGTGGGGTGTTATTACCGGCCACCATGTTACACTGTGACAGTTCTAGAATCATTCAAATGGAGTCTACATTCTGTATCGCAGAAGTAACCGGATCATGCTATATTAGTCGGAGGCGACTTCTACCTACCTAGTATAGATTGGGATGTCTATGGTTTCATTAAAGGCGGTACAGACAAGCCGTCGTATGAATTACTTTTGAACACATTATCCGAAAACTGTCTTCAGCAGCTAGATCGACAGTCGACGCGTAATAAAAATATTTTAGATCTGGTAGCCACGAACAGACCAGACCTCATCGACCAGTGTTGAGATAGGGATTAGTGATCATGATGTCAAGAAGGCTAGGAGAGTATTCTTACTAGAAAGAGCAGATAAACAGTTGTTAGCATCCCACACAGTAAATGAAGCGACTTCATTTACTGCCGGTACGATGGACGTGGAAGAATTATGGGCAAATTTTAAACACATTGTAAATCACGCATTGGACAAGGATGTTACGAAAAAGTGGGTTGCGGACGGAAAAGACACACCGTGGTTTAACAGCGCAATTCGGAGAATGCTCAGGAAGCAAAGACAGTTGCACTCGCGGTACAAGAAAGATCGGGAGAATGAGGACAGGCAAAAGTTAGTAGAGATTCGTGCTGCTGTAAAAAGAGCGATGCGCGAAGCATTCAACAAATACCACCGTCATACCTTAGCAAAAGATCTTGCTGAAACCCCAAGGAAATTCTTGTCTTACGTAAAATCGGTAAGCGGGTCGAAGGCTTCCATCCAGTCACTCACTAATCAGTCTGGCCTGGCAACGGAGGACAGCAAGGCGAAGGCTGAAATTTTAAATTAAGCATTTGAGAAATCTTTCACGCAGGAGGATCGTGCAAACATACCGCCGTTTGAGTCTCGTACAGATTCCCGTATGAAGGACATAGTGATAGAGATCCCTGGGGTTGTGAAGCAGCTGAATGGGTTGAAAATAAATAAATCGCCAGGTCCTGATGGGATTCCAATTCGGTTTTCCAGAGAGTACTCTACTGCATTGGCTCCTTACTTAGCTTGCATTTATCGCGAATCTCTTACCCAACGTAAAGTCCCGAGCGAATGGAAAAAAGCGCAGGTGACGCCTGTATATACGAAGTGTAGAAGGACGGATCCTCAAAATTACAGACCAATATCCTTAACATCGGTTTGATGCAGGATTATCGAGCATATTCTGAGTTCGAATATAATGAATTTCCTTGAGACAGAGAAGTTGCTGTCCATGCATCAGCACGGCTTCAGAAAGCATCGCTGCTGCGAAACGCAACTCGACCTGTTTTCACATGATATCTTGCGAACCATGGATGAAGGGTATCAGACGGTTGCCATATTCCTTGACTTCCGGAAAGCGTTTGACTCGGTGCCCCACAGCAGACTCCTAACTGAGGTACGAACATATGGGAAGGGTTTCCAAGTATGTGAGTTGCTCGAGACTTCTTAAGTAATAGAACCCAGTACGTTGTCCTCGATGGTGAGTGTTCATCGGAGGTGAGGGTATCATCTGGAATGCCCCAGGGACGTGTGGTAGGTCCACTGTTGTTTTCTATCTACATAAATGATCTTTTGGATAGGGTGGATGGCAGTGTGCGGCTGTTTGCTGATGATGCTGTGGTGTACGGGAAGGTGTCGTCGTTGAGTGACTGTAGGAGGATATAAGATGACTTGGACAGGATTTGTGATTGGTGTAAAGAATGGCAGCTAACTGTAAATATAAATAAATGTAATTTAATGCAGATGAATAGGAAAAAGAATCCTGTAATGTTTGAATACTCCATTAGTAGTGTAGCGCTTGACACAGACACGTCGATTAAATATTTGGGCGTAACATTGCAGAGCGATATGAAGTGGGACAAGCATGTAATGACAGTTGCGGGGAAGGCGGATAGTCGTCTTCGGTTCATTGGTAGAATTTTGGGAAGATGTGGTTCATCTGTAAAGGAGACCGCTTATAAAACCCTAATACGACCTATTCTTGAGTACTGCTCGAGGGTTTGGGATTCCTATCAGGTCGAATTGGGGGAGGACATAGAAGCAATTCAGAGGCGGGCTGCTAGATTTGTTACTGGTAGGTTTGATCATCACGCGAGTGTTACGGAAATGCTTCAGGAACTCGGGTGGGAGTCTCTAGAGGAAAGCAGGCGTTCTTTTTGTGAATCGCTACTGAGGAAATTTAGATAACCAGCATTTGAGGCTGACTGCACTACAATTTTACTGCCGCCAACTTACATTTCGTGGAAAGACCACAAAGATAAGATAAGAGAGATTAGGCCCGTACAGAGGCATATAGGCAGTCATTTTTCCCTCGTTCTGTTTGGGAGTGGAACAGGGAGAGTAGATGCTAGTTGTGGTACGAGGTACCCTCCGCCACGCACTGTATGGTGGATTGCGGAGTATGTATGTAGATGTAGATGTAGATGATTCTGTTAAGGAACATCTCATTCTCATTTGCTCGATCCGAAAGCTCTACACGATGCATTCGAAGAGCGTTTGTCAGGATATTATAACATGATTCAACTTAAATGTTATATTCTTCTGCAATATCTCGGACAGTCTCCGATTTTCACGCACAGTTTCGTTGAGTTTCCTGACACGAGCGTCGTCGGTAGACGTCGAAGGACGTCCTGAACGAGGGCCATCTTTAACTTCCGTCCGGCCATTCTTAAACCGTGTGAACCATTCCTAACACTGCGTACGGCTTAAGCACTCTTAACCGTAGGCTTCCTGCATCATTCGGCGTGTCTCTGTAAAGATTTTCTTGAGTTTCACGCAAAGTTTAATGCAGATGCGTTGCTCCTCTAATTCTGACATCTCGAAAATCGCAAACTGTACGGCACAACGTTCTGGTCTATACAGCACTGAACAGTAACTAACAGACATACAGCAATGAAACTTCTTGCACAAATTAAACACCGGAGTGTGCAGGGATGCCATCCGCATTCGCTCCAACACACCATGGGCGTGAAATTACGAATGTTCCGGAATTTTTTGAGCAAACCTCGTACTCCTCGCCTCCTTTTATAGTGGCAGATCCGCTCTCGCAACATCTACTGGTCCATTCCGCGTTGGATAGGTGCTCCCGTATCATTTGATAATACACTGTAAGTTTCGAGTTATTTCACTTCACGCTTCTTTTATTACAAATTTGTTCACTTTGTTACCTATTTCGGGAAAATTGTTATTTGAAGTTTATTTATTACTCTGTAGTACTGTGGTTTGTAGAATACAAGTCATATGACAAAAGAAAAAACGGTATAGTAATGCCTTTTCGCAGGTGTAGCAGTTCATCACTAGCAGTTCGTCCCTAATTACCTTAACGCTGCTGAACTTGCATCCTGTCATTTAACATGAAAACTCTTTCTGTTATTTCGCGATACAAGGGAACAGCAACGCTCCGTAACGATTTTTCCGCTTTATATTGCTCACTTTGGCCGCTCTGATAATTTAAGCGTCCAACAACGATATATATTGCTAACTGTCGGATGTGGTTTGTGGATAAATACGCAGTTAAAATGCCCGAGTTTTTCGAATATCCGACAGCCGTAAATTTTAATAATACGGCACTGCTAATTTAATCGAAGCTATGTATACATATTCCGATATAAATAAGGGAAAAAGCTCCACATATACAATGCAAGTGCTTATTGACATGAACTCGCCGTTATTGGTGATCTTCAATTTTCAGCCCAAATATGCACGATTCCAGATAGCACTGCACTCAAATTCTGCATACTGATAGATTCTTGGTACGTGTACTTGTTGACTGAATTGAACGTTTGGCTCATCAGCACAATCGGCGTTATTTCCAGTTGTGTCTCATCACTAAAGTAGTTTTATTTATACAACTTTTGAAAACTGATGTGTGTTTTGCTCAAAAGGCTGAACTAAATACCAGTGAGAAAATTCTTGCTTTCCGGTGCTTTATCGGCAACGGAGATTCATCCAATGGCGGGGAAGGTTTCTAAAACGTTCGCTCTTCATTTTCAACCGTTAAGAAACTTACTGCTGAATTCAGACTTGGCTTCATTTCTCTTGCAGTGATCTACTTGATGGATGTCAGAGAACTACGACGACAACTCAAGATGACTTTGTGGAAGCGCACAATATGTTCGTACAATCCATGACTAAAAAATATTTGAAACAACTGACGGCATTGGTACATAATAAGAAAGGGTAATGTACATTTCGCGAGAAGAGGTAATTATGAGTGAACTTTGTGTATGACAGTTGCCGTGCTTGTCAAATGCTGACCACAAAGAAATCTGACAAGAATTTGGCAACAATGGTTGGATTACTTTAAAAATCAGCCAGAAGTGGTATTTATTTTTTTATATTTTGTGAGATTTGGATCCATCACTTCGCAATGGAAATAGACCAATAGTCATAACAGTGGTTGATAATCTGTCGAGAGATTCCAGAAACAAAAATTGAAGTCCATTTTGTCTGCCAGAAAGTATTTTTCTAGGAAAGAGGGTTCCTTGTTGTAGATCACCTGACATACAATGGTAAGCACGTCTTCTGACCCAAATGGATAAAAATAGGTAAAAATTATGCTTTGTTACCCTCCACAGAGGCGATTTAGCATTAGGAAAAGTGAGGAAGTTTAAGTAAAACTCTTTGGAACTTTCACTCCGTCCCTTATGTTTCAGAATTATGACTATTCTCGCATCAAAAGTAATTAATGTTATGTCCAACAAACGTTTTTATGTAGAAAAAGGAAAAAATTTTTACTGCCAGATCAAACCATTTCACGTGTTCCCTTGAAATGCTAATGGCAACAGGTGTCAGAAGTTGAGATGAAGGATGGATTTCACTACGATGTACAGGGTTTTACAATTACTGTCATCCAAAGGAACGGCGTGATTAACGACACAATTTGGTTGGGAGTATGGGGCACAACGAAGTTACTGATTGACATAAAAATGGGCGTTTAAGAGAGTCAAGCTCTTTTTTAAGAAGAGTGTAAGGGAGGGTAGTAACTTATCGCTATTTGTAAACCTGAGACTATTCTGCGATGTATCACAATCATGTGGAGAACCCTCAGCAGCTGTGCAGTCCAATCCTATACAAAGAAAGATCGGTTCATTATGCAGTGATCTGGTTCCCAGTTACAGACTAATACAGTATACTTAATCACGATTTCAATTAAACCAATCTAGAGCCTATTGCTTAGTCAGCTGACTAGTCGATAAACTTAATTGGAATTTATACATTAATATGAAACGTATTTCTCAGCCGTGTGGAGCCACAGAAGTGTAGCCTAGGCACAGGACTATCTAATGTGGGAGGCGGATCATTTTTAATATCCGATGATCAGGTAAATTAAAAAAAACTAAAAGATGCCATAAATTAGCAAGGTTAAAAACTGGGCTGCAGATATGCCGCGTCGCGTGTAGATGGTTCAAATGGCTCTGAGCACTATGGGATTTAACTGTTGAGGTCACCAGTCCCCTAGAACTTAGAACTACTTAAACCTAACTAACCTAAGGACATCACACACATCCATGTCCGAGGCAGGATTCGAACCTGCGGCCGTAGCGGTCTCACGGTTCCAGACTGTAGCGCCTAGAACCGCTCAGCCACCCCGGCCGGCTCACGTGTAGGGACTTTTCTCGTGCGCTCGGTCTACTGGCGTTACGACGGGTTATCCAACCTTATCGTCAGGAGGTCTTGCCGACTCGCCCACCAAAAGTCGCAGGGACTATTTTGGCTGCACCACGATAGGGTCTACATTCTCTCGGAGTAGGTACACAACTGTATTGTCTCCGAGTCCACAAAAAGACGGATGGTCGGTCTTCGAATCCCGTCCCGCTGCAGACCTTTGACGGTATCACTTCGTTACAGACGCCGTCCTCTGTGGCCGAGCGGTTCTGGGTGCTTCAGTCCGCAACCGCGCTGTTGCTACAGTCGCAGGTTCGAATCCTTCCTCAGTCATGGGTGGGTGTGATGTCCTTAGGTTGGTTAGGTTAGTCTAAACGCTGATAACCTCAGATGTTAAGTCCCATAGTGCTTAGAGCCATTTGAACCATTGTTTCGTTACAGACCTTGCGACGTAATGTGGAAGATCGCGCCATCTTTATTTGACATCAACTGACTTCTATTATACTGAGACCAGTCTTGAATTAATTTAAATCAGTAGCAGTTTTGCCGCATCGTGATAGTACGCTCCTACACGCTTCGCCCACCTCTATTATGCGAGTAACGCTGTGAGTTGCCCGTACCGTACGCCCACCGATAATGATGAGGTAAGAATTGCGATTGCCCTCTTTTGTGTCCAGATCCTGCACTTCTCATGGACAACCACGACCTCTGTTTTTAGTTACTTCGAATAGTTCTTTTCGTTTAACTGAATGCAACTCTCTACATACTGGAAGATCTATTATTTCTCGTTTCATTGTGTTTCCTGTCTTATAACATTTCCTGCAGAAGAATTGAAAGGTGGCTACACTGAGCCACAGCGCCAGAGATTGCGCCAAAGAGTATTATTCAGCCGCCTCCACTGGCAGTGTTGGTTGAGATGTGGTAGTGGAGGGTTCTTATCGAGAAGTCGCAGTAGACAGTGCTTGTTGAGATGTAGTAGTGGTGAGTCGTAGTTGAGAAGTTGCGGTAGTGAGTGCTTGTTCAGAATTTGTAGTATTGTTTTGATGGGCTAGACACCAGATGTTATTGGATTGGGGATGCTGTAATGTGCTTTTCGTCAATATATATGAAGGTAAAAAAAATTCCTTTTTTTTTCATTATTTCAATGTCTTAAACAATAATGCCTCTTGGTCACAGATTCAGTCAACAAAGCGTCTGGCTCGTGTTCTTGTATTAGACTGTATTTCTGGTTTCTATGTGCAATTATAGTATTTCTAGTTTTTTTTAATTACTTCAGTATAAATGGTGTTTAAAATATCTGGTCTTATTGAGGAAGA